>NW_021703783.1:21343850-21414248 GCF_005190385.1 Monodon monoceros
CTAATCGCAGATTCCATACCTGTGAATTTGCGTACATAGTGCAGTGGATCCGCACTAATCGCAGATTCCATACCTGTGAATTTGCCCACTCACAAAAATTTATCCGTAACCCCAAAATCAATACTTGGGCCACTTTGGAAGTCATTCTCAGACATACACGGAGTGGCAAAAAATTTGATTCCCTGCCACTCACATTCCCAGTGAGGCTGAACAACACGATGCTCTTCCTTCTTGTTTCTGCTCTCATACTGTCAACAAGTGTCTTTCTGTGGTCTGCCTGGCGCCATGTTTTTCACTATCTATTGTTAGTGAATTCATTGTTTAAAACAGTCCTAAGCATAGTGCTGAAGTGCTGTCTTGTGTTCCTATAGAGCAAGACTGTGATGTGCATTACGGAGAAAATAACTCATGTAAGAGATGCTTCATTCAGGCATGAGTTATAGTGATGATGGCGGCGAATTCAACGCTATGGAAACAATATATATTAAATAAGGTGTCTTTAAACAAAAACACATATAAAATAAGGTTGAGTATTGATTGATTGACAAAAATATTGTGCCCAGAGGCTTGCAGGAACCTAACTCTGCATTTCCCTTAGAAGCAATGGGTCAGTATTTGCTAATTCATGTTCCAGAAATAATAAGAATCAACTATATGTGAACTGAGAGAGAGTGCATAAGAAAGGACAACTAGAGCTTCATCCAGCTCAAATATTATCATTTTTTGGTGAATCTATTATCATTATTTCTTTAACAAAATGGATAAAGTGTCTATTAAAAGAAAACCACTGAGGTAAGTTCTCTGCCTTCAAGTTGCTGAAAGTTCAGTAGGAAAGATAAGATAAATAAGTCATATAACATGAGGCAGAAAGCATTAAGGCCAATAAGAGAAAATCAAATAAAACGCCAAGGACTTCAGGGAAAGAGATTCATTCTCAAACATCATGATTCTTCTCATTCATAAAAGTAGATAAAATAGAGACTGAGTTAATGCACTGAATAAAATGTCTTACAAGCAATTTTTGTTAGCAGTAGCTAGAGAATGGGTAACTGACCATTTTGGTGAATGCAGTGGTAGTCCCACACCTGGTCCCTCTCGTGGTGTTTCTAAAAGAGACCCCCGCAAAGATCCACCTTGTGGACTATCAGGTAAAATAAAAGAACATATTCTAGAGGAAATAATACCCACAGGACTAAAAAAAATGCCGCCAGAAAGTATAGAGTCTGCTCTTCCAGGGGAAAGCACTGTGAAACACGGTATGTTTGTAATAGATGTTCTGTTGCCCTGCACAGCGGTGCCTGCTATACCGCTATCACACTTGGAACGAAATATTAGAATGCTTTAGCAAGACGTGAACAAAGTTTCAAATAAATTAAGTGCAAAAAAAGAAAAAGAGATTGCTTCAAAAATCTAAAACAGCAAAGGTCCAATCCTTGTCCAAATAATCAGCAAAGGTCCAATCCTGAAATACCTCTGTATTACCACTTATCTTCTGCATGGAATTATACAGGAGATGTCACTTGGACTCAGTTATCTTCCTCATTGTATTGATATTTTAAGCATCTGGAAAGTGGGGCCATAGCTTATTCAGCTCTGCGTCGTTCCCCCTATTCTTACTCCTGGACCTTCTATAGCTGCTTATGGAGTCAACCTAGATGGCTGGGTTCCAAGCTAAAGAGACTATACTTGAGCATAATAACCCGCAATTTCCAAGAATTTTGGAAATGAGTAACTCTTTAGGACCCACACCACTTAAATCCATTGTTAACATCTCGATATAATCTGAATGTCTAAGCTATGAAGGCACAGTAGCATAATGGTTAAGAGTACAGATTTTGAGTTCACACAATCCAGGATCAAATTCCACTTCATGAGCTCGACAAGGATCAATCAACCTAATCACACTGAGCCAGTGGTTCCCCAACTTGGCTACACGTTAGAATCACCTGGAGAGCTTTTACAACCCTATTGCCCAAGCTGCACCGCACACCATTTAAATCAGGATGTCTGGGAGTAAGAGGAGGCATCAGTACTTTTTAAAGATCCCCAGATATTCCAACGCGCACCGAAGACTGGGAACCCCTGCTCCAAGCCCTTGATACTTAAAAGTCTAGTCCACAAATCAGGAGCATCAGCATTATCTGAGGGTCTGTTAGCAATGCAGACCTCAGACCCCACCCTAGACCAAGCAGATCAGAATCTGAGCTGCCATTAGATCCCCAGGTGGTTCAGTACACATTAAAGTGTGAGAAGCACTACAGAGTGTAAAGTTTGAGAAGGATTTGACCCCCCATTGGAATCACCTGGGTACTGATTTTTAAAAGTAAAGCCTGCATCCTGCCCCCAAGACTCTGATTTCACTGGTCTTGGTGTGGCCAGAGCATGGAGAGGGCTCAATGCTGCCCAGGTGATTCCAGTTTAGAGCCAACTTGAAAAGCACTGCTCTAAGTCCTTAGTTCCTGATCTGTAAGAGTTGCTGCCAGCATTAAATAAGACATTTATAAAGAAGCTGACATAGTGCTTAGCACACAGCCAGCACTTCAGAGTTATAATAGTAGTCATTATTAAGTGTTAATTAGTGTTAGCTTTAAAACAATTAATGACAAATGAATCTATGTTAATACAAAATTCTGTTCGATACTGAGAAGGGCTTCAGCAGTTCTGAAACAGGAATAGATGAAACCGTCCACATAAAGTGAGGCTCAGGGGCTTGTCTTGGGTCTAGTCACATTAGAGTAAGATCTTTCTATCATTTCCCTAAGCACACTTTCTTGGTTAGAGTTCAAGAAGGACTCTATTCTTGCTGAGTTAAAATCTAAAATGCATAGTCAGAGTAAGGATTTATTAAGATGCAATACTCAGAAGAGAAGGTCAAAGACCTGCATCAGGCCAAACCTTCAGAGGGTATTTCTTTACAGGCTTCTATTGGTACAACAGAGCGAGAGATGGCTCATATAAGGCCAAGATTCAGCTACATTTCTCCCATCCAAGTATAAACCAGGTCCGACTCTGCTTAGCTTCCAAGATCAGACAAGACTGGGCACATTCAGGGTGGTATGGCCGTGTGCTGAGCTACATTTCTCATGAATGAGAACAGCCATGAAATAGCCGAGGAAGTCCAAGGAGCAGTGTTTCTTGGCAGTGTTAGTACAGCAACTTTTTACCTCCCCTGAAAGTAACCTACACAATAATGTCTGCATTTTGAGCAGGTACCTTCAGCCTAACCACTGCCATCTGCCCAAGGCCGAGACAATCATGCTGTACCAAGGACAATTTAGAACCATTCCACTAGACCTGAATATATGGGCAAAACTCCCCTATGCATCTAGAGATCACATCAGAGTGCTATTGTTGGAAAGTAGACAGCTCTAGGCAAAACAAAAAAATCTTAATTAAAATAATCAAATCGAAGTGAAAGAGTGTAAAATACTCTCTTACATTAAGTTCTGACTCCTTCATTAACAATCTCCTTTCCCCTCCCTCACTGGGGGCCGACTGGTCTCTTAGCTGGTCCTTCAGGACACCTAGTAAATCTCAAGATTCTTCCACTTTGTGTTCCTGCTGCTTGAAAGACTTCTCCCATATGGAGAGGATCTGACCCTTCAAATCATTCAGATCTTTTCTTGAATGTCCTAAATCGGGAGGTCTCATAATAGAACTCCCCATACTCTTCAATTTTTCTTCAAAGCGTTCTTATTACCTGACCTTATATTTTATGTTTATTTGTTTATTGCCTCCCACTCCCATCTGAATTTAAGTTCATAACCAGTTTGCTCATGGTTTTCTTCCCAATGCCAAGGGCAATGCCTGGAATGGAACTGATGTTCAGTAAAGGTTTGTTGACGGAAGGACTTCCCTGGTGGTCCAGTGCTTAAGAATCCACCTTCCAATGCAGGGGACGCAGGTTTGATCCCTGGTCGGGGAACTAAGATCCCACATGCGGTGAGGCAACTAAGCCCACATGCCGCAACTACTGAGCCCACGCTCTGCAGCCCCTGCCACAACTAGAGAGAAGCCCGTGGGCCGCAACAAGGAGCCCCGTGCACCACAACAAGGAGCCCGTGCACCACAACAAAAGATCCCACATGCCACAACAAAGATCCGGAGTGCTGCAGCTAAGAACCAACACAGCCAAATAAATAAAATAATTTTTTTAAAAAAGATTTGTTGACTGAATGACTAAATAAATGAACAAGTGGATGATGAGTGAATGAAATTTTTAATTTGACATAATAAAAATAAATGCCATGACTATTAATGGAAATGCTTCTAGATCATTTTTTATTTTAGTAACCACAGGCCATATAAGTAATAAGAATAAATGATTCTTATGAATTTTTCAGAATTTCTTTTCTCCTGCACATTTGAATTATTTTTAAGAATAAAACAAACTATGTTAATCTACTCACAAAAGAGGAATGATTTTTTTTAACTCTTGTTCTTCACTTATGCTTGCTCTCTTTATATCACAAAAATTATACTAAGATTATGATTTTTATTCCTTACCTGCCAGTAAAATTATTCAGAGAAACACTATTGTTTAACCATATTTTTTTTTACCTTGGGACCAGGCAGTCCGCTCTCTGAAGAGTTGTGGCATCCAGTTCAAAAAGGGATGCAATGTCATTTCCATGTGGGACTGAGACCAAAGTGTACATGATCTTCTCCCCTGCCTGGCGTTTCTTCTTTGCAGTTGGAAGATCTCCATCTCTCTGTTGAGGAAGTACAAGGTTTTTTACTTTAATATGTTTCCTACTAAACTCTCCAATTAATTGGAAGATCAGTTTTAAATTTGCATTTATTTCTTCATTGGATTATAGTGATGTCCAGTTCACATCATCCAGAAAAAGCAGATCGGGCCTGAGAGCCTTTCAGGTGATTATTATTAACAGTGATAAGTCACACATTCCAGAGGGATGATTTGACCTGGGCAAATTATCAAGGCACTAAGAGTCACAATAGTTTTGATCCCTTCCCTGGTATTAAACCTATTATCACAGTAGTAATTTTGACCATTCCACATTTAAAACAAACACAGAGAAGAAGTAGTGTGTTGAATCATCTAGAGTTCGTAAATTAAAGAGTAAGCATGGAAATGTTTCAGAGCTCCTGCCTAACTCCCAAAAATCATTGGGATATTAACTTGGAGGGAGGGGGAATCAACAGCAACATTCCCATTCAGTTCATCAGCTCATTCCATTAGATCCCAGAACATACTATAATGGCATATAAAGTGAAATCAAATGGAATAGAAGCCTTCAGATGATGTGAAACTCAGTCAATATTTCTAGCACACTCCTACCATTTTAAGCAAAAAACAACACAAGACTGATGGTTATGTATTTTCACTCGAACTTCCCCAAGTTCCAGCGTCCCATGGAAGAATCTGATGTATAAGAAAACCAAAACATGATACAGCAAATGTAATATAAGCTTGGTAGTAAAGTACATAAATATAATTACTTATATATAATTATTAAATCAAATTAAATTTGAAAATGAGAGAGAAAAACTGTCATTGTACCATCACAGGTAGTTGAAAGAAAATAGGTGGGAAGGGGTGCTCAAAGGCAAATGAAAGCCATCCATATCCAAAGACAAGCATTTCTTTAAAGGCTGCCATGACAGTGAAATACTACACCTGGTCATTCCAAAACATTCACTTGAAGCTCCATCCCAAGACTGTGAAAATCATTTTCCTTGGGTCAGTGAACCCTTGCAGTTTCATGCTGGTGTCTTCTGTAAATGGTGCACAAATTGGTAGCACCAGTTAACTGTGAATGGGCAGAGGAACTGCTAGTGTTCTTAAGAAGGAACAGGATTGCTATCTGCTAAATCTCACATAGGCCAGCAGTATCTGGTAGCTCTTGTCATCTCTGATTTATATGTTTTCTGCAGAGATCTAAGCTCAGACTTATATGAAGACAGGGGTCTGGAAAACTCTCCCCAGGTGGTTTAACCCCCATAACAGTTGTTTCTTACCAGCAAATGTGAACTGTGTTCATTCATCAGAAAAAGGTATACTTAACTTACTATACACTAGAAGTGAGTGTAGGGAAATAGGAGAGAAGGAAATGCAAAAGCAGTAAGTAAACCCCACTTCTGAATTGATATAAAAGTTCTCACAATACCAAAACCATTCCCTTGACTGTTCTCACTAATCTTACCACAAAAGTTTAAGAGAGAGGAAGATGAGCATTATTTCCTTTAAATAAAGACATGAGTGCAGTTACCTACAGGAGATGAAGGATGAGGGAAGAAGCAAAGGAAAGAGGATGGAGAGCGGGGAGGACCAGAGTAGAAAAAGAGGGAGGGAAGAAGAGGGAGAGAGGAAGGAGGGAGAGGAAGTGGAGAGGAGGGAATAAAAAGGGAAAAAGGAGGGGGGAAGAGGAAGGCAAGGGGAGCAGTGGGTGCTATAGTGAATGCTCAACCCCATATTCAACTAGCCACGCCTCAGTCCAAATTAACCAAAGCCAGCAGCCTGGTCTGCAGCCCTTAAGCACTGAATTAGTCACTCCTCAAAGGGCAGGCATGAACTCACGGTTAAGAACCTCCTTCCCTGGTGGCACAGTGGTTAAGAATCCGCCTGCCAATGCAGGGGACACGGGTTCGAGCCCTGGTCCGGGAAGATCCCACATGTCGCGGAGCAACTAAGCCTGTGCGCCATAACTACTGAGCCTGTGCTCTAGAGCCCGCGAGCCACAACTACTGAGCCCGCATGCCACAACTACCGAAGCCCGCACGCCCAGAGCCCGTGCTCCACAACATGAGAAGCCACCGCAATGAGAAGCCCGCCCACCGCAACAAAGAGTAGCCCCCACTCGCCACAACTGGAGAAAGCCCGTGCGCCGCAACAAAGACCCAATGCAGCCAAAAATAAACAAATAAAATAAATAAATTTATTTTTTTTAAAAAAAGAACCTTCTTTAGGTCTTCTGAAAAAATTCTCATGGGTCAGGAGACCCATTTCACAGTGATTCACAGTGATCTGCGTTGAGGGCATGGAAGTCTGTGAACTAAAGACAACAGTCTTTGAAGGGCAAAAACACCATCACATCCTGAGAGAGGAAAACCTAAATGTCTTTAAATAACCCAATAAGAGTAGTCTGGCCAGACAAATAAGTCGGGAAAGAAGGCTGCCTGGGTAACATAACAGCTTAGGCTCATGGAATATCAAGCTTGGGAGGGATCTTTATAGATCATCTGTGAGCTAAAAAGACTTCTTCCAAATAAGTCTCTGGCAGCAGCTAGTCTAGTGAAATACTATAACTTGTAATTTACTCCTTTGGGTCTTGAAAACATTAGTCTTTAATTATTCCCTACTGAAATTTAGACAGCCTTTGTACAGTTTTGTTTATTTCCTATATTTCAACTCTCACAGTGGGTTGGGAGAAAGAGTCTAAAGAAAGAGAAATAGCTGGAGCGAGAAAGTAGGAATGAGGGAGGGAGAAAGAAAGGGAAATGAGTGTGGACACTAGAAGAAAAATAGCAGTGTACAAGAAAAATATGACACCAAAGGCAATTTCCATGAAAGAAATAATTGATAAACTGGTTTTCATGAAAACGGGTTTCTTCTGCTCTGTGAAAGACACTCTCAAAAGAATGAGAAGATGAACCACAGACTTGGAGAAAACTATTGCAAAAGACATATCTGATAAAGAACTGGTGTCCAAAATGTACAAAGAACTCTTAAAATTCAATAATAATAAAACAAATAATCCAATTTTTAAATGGGCAAAAGACCTGAACAGGCACTTCACCGAAGATGACATACAGGTGGTAAATATATACATGAAAAGATGCTCAACATCAAATGTCATTAGGGAATAGCAAATTCTCTAATGAGATATCACTCAAAACAATGAGATACCATATACACCTATTAGAATGGCCAAAATCCAAAACACTGACAACACCAAATGCTGACGAGGATGTGGAGCAACATGAACTCTCATTCATTGCTGGTGGGAATGCAAAATGGTACAGCCACCATGGAAGACAGTTTAGTGGTTTTACACAAAACAAAACACATTCCATACCATATGATTCAGCAATCATGCTCCTTGTTATTTACCCAAATGAACTGAAAAGCTATGTGCACAGAAAAACTTGCACCGCAGCATTATTCATAACTACCAAAACTTAGAAGCAACCAAGAAATCTTTCAGTAGGTGAGTAGGTAAATAAACTGTGGGACATCCAAACAATGGAATGCTATTCAGCACTAAAAATAAATGAGCCATCAAGTTATGAAAAGACACAAAGAAATCTTAAATGCATCTTGAAAGAAGCCAGTGTGAAAAAGCTACACACTGTGTGATTCCAAATATGATTTGGAAAAAGCAAACTTATGGACACAATAAAAATATACTGTGAATATACTGCCAGGGATTGGGGGAGGGAGGGATGAATAGGAAAAACACAGAGGAGTTTAAAGGCAGTGTAACTATTCTGTATGATCCTATAATGGTGGATACATATCATTATACTTTTGTCAAACTGATAGAATGTACAACACTGAGAGAGAACCCTAATGTAAACTATGAACTTTGGGTGATAATGATGTGTCAAGGCAGGTTTACCAGTGTAACAAATGTACCCCTCTGGTGAGGAATGTTGATAGTAGGCTGTACTTGTGTGCTGGCAGGGGTATGTGGGAACCCTCTGTACCTTCCACTGGATTTTGCTATGCATCTAAAACTCTCTTTAAAAAGTGTCTATTAAAAAAAAATAGTCAGAGAAAATATTTGTAAATTATATATCTGATAAGGGACTTGTATCCAGAATATATAAAGAACACTTACAACTGAATAGCTGTAAAGACAAATAACCCAATTAAAAATTGAGAAGGGACTTTGCTGGTGGTGCAGTGGTTAAGAATCTGCCTGCCAATGCAGGGGACATGGGTTCGATTCCTGGTCCGGGAAGATCCCACATGCCACGGAGCAACTAATCCTATGCACCACCACTACTGAGCCTGCGCTCTAGAGCCCAAGAGCCACAACTACACAGCCTGCGTGGCACAACTACTGAAGCCCGTGCACCTACAGCCCGTGCTCCACAACAAGAGAAGCCACCACAATGAGAAGCCCGTGCACCACAACTAAGAGTAGCCCCCACTCGCCGCAACTAGAGAAAGCCCACACACAGCAACAAAGACCCAACACAGCCATAAATAAATAAATAAATAGATAGATAGATAGATAGATAGATAAATAAAAATTGAGGAAAGGATGCGACGACATTTCTCCATAGAAGACATACAAATGGCCAAGAAGCACATGCAAAGGTGCTCAATATCATTACTAATTAGGAAAATGTACTAGGATAGTTATAGTCAAAGACACAGACAATAACAAGCGTTAAGATGTGGAGAAACTGTAACACTCATATATTGCTAGAGGAACACAAAATGGTATAGCCACTTAGGAAGAGTTGGGCAGTTCCTCAAAATGTTAAACATATAACCAGCAATTCTAATTCTAGGTATCTACCCGAGAGAAATGAAAGTATATGACCCCACAGAAACTTGCACTGAATGTTCATAGCAGCTTTATTTACAAAAGCCAGAAAGTAGAAATAACCATCATCCAAATGATGGATAAACAAAATGTGGTACATGCACCAAATGGAATATTATTTGGCCATGAAAGGAATGAAGTACAGATACATGGTACAACCTGCATGCACCTTAAAAACATTATGCTAAGTGAAAGAAGCCATGAAAGAAAGGCCATATATTGCATGATTCCACCGATGAAATGTCCAGAAAAGGCAAACTCATAGAGACAGTAGATCTAGGTTGCCAGGGGCTGCTAGTGGATACAGGCTTTCTTTTGGGGGCGGTAAAAATGTTCTAAAATTAGATAGTGGTTATGGTTTTACAACTCTGTGAATATACTAAAAACCACTGATCTGTAATTCTAAACATGAGAATTCTTATGGTATGTAAACTATATCTCAATAAAGCTACTGAAGGAAGGGAGGAAAGAAAAGAAAAGAGAGGGGGGAGGGAGGAAAGATGGGAGAGACGGGGAGACAGAGGGGGAGGGAGGGAAGGAACAAACGAATGAACAAACTAACTAAAACAATGAAAAACAAGTGTGCTGTTGCGTTGATCTCTGCCATGCAGCTCAACATGAAAATCCAAGTGTTATACTAAGATAGGGATAGCAAAGGCGCAGTCTTCCATGAAGGCTCTGAAATGTAATGGTGACACAGGAATCACACTTCTGCCTGACCCCAAACAACTGAGTCAGGAAGGTCTTAAGAAGATCTACACAATCTTCTTACATAGGGCCCAGGAGAATACCACGTGCAGCTATGAACTCCTTCCCTATGGTAAAAATGGTGGTGACGTCTGAAATTGAGGATAATAATCACTATGATGAGGAAGAAGGCAGAGAAAGAGGAAGGGAGAGATTTAAGAAGAGGAAGTGCTAATTCTAAAAGAAAGAAAAGGAAGTTTGCTGTTTATTACATCTTAACATGAAAACTTGGGGGGAAACAGACGAGGAGAGTTACAGTCACAAAGAAATATTATGAAAGAGCTCTTTTCTGGATTTGGCAATGCTACTGCAGCCAAAAGAAAGAGCCACCAACATAATGAGTGTTATTAATACATGTGAGGGAAGATTGCCTCAGAATGTAAGAATGCAGAAATAATGGACGAGATCAGTCAGTTGTAGAAAAAAACTCAAAGGATTTTTGTGAATATGTAGGCACAGGGATTTGAGCACAAGTGGTTTAAATGGAGTATTAGAAAGGCACAATTAAAATATGATTTTAGCTAAGGAAAATAAAATCTAATCAATTACGTTGAACCATATTTGAAGAAAGGCTTTATTAACAGAAGATAAGCATGTAACCTAAACAAACAGAGAGTCAATGAACAAGAATTTGACAGTTTCTCTCACCGCAGGCTAGGGTAGATGAAACAAATTAGTATTCCAGTTTTCCTGGAGGAATTCCATATCCCTGAAAGGCATGTGTGTCATCTAATTTCCTGAGCTCTCCACGCCAATCTTCTAATCATAATTTAGCTTTTGATATAGATTTTCCTTCAGGGAAAATGCACTAACTGACCCAAGGATTTAGATCTACTTAGCAACTGACAGTTGGCACTGTGGTTTATACATCAGTCATTTGTGAATTCATTTCGTGGAATCAATCCTCCTGTATGCACTGTCCTTTTCCCCCTTTTGAAAGGCTAATAAAATGAATTTTCTAGACTTATAAAAGGCGAGCAGATTCAGGTTCCAAGAGATTGCCCTCCTACCCCATCCCCCTTGGTAATATCTCCCCGTGGGATCCTGATAAGAATAGTCAAAAGACCTCTCTATTTTGACACTCTTACAGTGAAAAATAAAAATCTTTTCCATAGAGAAACCTCACTTATTAGGGCTAGCTAAAAGAGGTCACTCTAAGTTACTCATACTATTTAAGAGCTGTGGTTTAATTTTAATTACCTAGGATAAGTGGAATGTACCCCCAAATAATTTGCTTAGGTCTTTGAGGAAAAAAGCTTTAATGAATAGATAAGTTCCATTTATAAATAGCATAACAGTTGTTTATGTGTGAATAAGAGCTCCTAACACATTTAGAAGTTTTTTAAAACAGTGCTATAGTCTTAAGCATTCTGCTATTAATCTCTTGTACTCTGTTAATTTGCTTAACAAGCTGTCATAGCAGTTTGACAGTAAACTTCAAGCCAGCCCCTTGGAATTTTTTAAATAAAATATGAATAATGAGTTATAAGCATACAGTTTTTAAATAAATGGATCAAGCTTCAATATCAAGAAAATTAATATTATATTTCTACAATATGAAGGCAGTTCCGTTCAAAATCGTGTGCTTGTGACTTTTGTTTACAAACCCACATCTCTTTTTAAGTAAGAAAAAAGACCCCAAAACACTAGTTCTCTGCAGAGAATTACAGAAGCACACTGCCCTCCCTCTTTGCATCATGAAAAGACATTAAGGTACAACAGAGCTTAAACAGGTGTGAAATTTAACAGCATCTCAGTCTCCAAAACACTCTCAATTTAGGGAATGAAGGGCTGCAGAATGTTAACCTAGTCTGCTGGGCTTTTAGAAAACTAGCATTTTCACTTGGAAGGAAAGGCACACAGCCTCGCAGATTATACAAATTGAAAATCCCGTACGAGAAGCCAGAGGATGCTAATGGCTCGCCAGCTTCTCTAGCTCCTGGGGGCCCTGCCCGCGGCGCACAGCAGGGAGCCTCCTGTTACACCTTCTCTGTTGCCTCATTTGTGAGTCATCGCATTTTCAGCAGAGACATCACGTAGCAATTCTGCTGTGAAGAGCCAGAGACATTCGGTAAGAAACAATGTCTGCGTTTTCAGGGCCGATTCAGACCTGTGGCCACGGCAGCATAACTTTGTGTAGGCATCTGTGTTTTGGTCCAGACCCTCTGGGGCTCTCACTGCAGACTTTATGGAACAGACACAACCCTGCCATTTAAAGCTGCAAACCCTTCTTCTCTTGCCACGGTTCCTTGACAATCGGGTGCTCTCAAACTAATTCCCAATATGACCCTTTTTTCTTTCTTTTCCTTATCATCTTACCACTGATGAATACATAGTAAAACACAAAGAAATGTGCGGGTCTTCTTTCAGGATCTGGTACCCTCCCCCAAAAGAAAAATTCTACAGAACAGAATTTTCAAGTCTAGTTCAGCAAAGTTTCATGCTTCCTAGAACATTTCTGTTTAACGTATGTTTTTGCACAAAGACGGATGGTTCTCAAAGGGAGAGAGTTTGGCTCCCCAGAGACGTTTGGCAATTTCCAGAAACACTTTTAGTTGCCACAGCTTGGGCGGGGGATGGGGGATGGAGAACAGGGAGACCACTCCTGGTCTCTAATGAGTAGAGTCCAGAGATGCTGCTAAACATCCTACAATGCAGAGAACAGCCCGACCACAACCAAGAATGATCCGGCCCGAATATCAGTATATCAGTATTGCTGAGGCTGAAGATCCCCAGCACGGACAAAAGACAACCCCTGGAAAGATCACATTCCACAAAAATAAGGCAATGTTAAAACGGGTGGTGAAATTCCAGAAAAATCTCCTTCAAAGAGCCATTTGAAAAGATGCCAGTTTTCACGGAGAAAAAAAACTAACGACTTTCAGGTTCCCAGCTGGGCTTGATACAGTTCCAATATTTACAGGGTCCCTGTGGATGCTGTACATTTGTAAGATTGGAAATAATAGACTTCTTTGTAGAATAAATACAGCTATTTGGGTCTTAATGGGAGCTCTGACACACTCCGCCTCATTTCAGCAGTATTATCCATTAACCTCTGAAACTTCAAAAATGGAAGGCAACATTTGATAAAGGTTTCTAAATTACAGGAAAAATATTAACTGGATATTAAATAGACAACATAGGGAAAATTAGGAAAGAAAATAATTAGCGTGGTCACAGGGAACTCAGTGTTACTGGAACCCAGATCTGAGGTGAGATAGCATTGTTTTGGGAAACTGATTTCATTTTTCACAGGCTACACTCTAAACGCTCCTCTGTTTTCTTTTTTAGACAGAAACATCATCATTGCTAGATGGTAAACGGCGTATAAAACGAGAAGCCATATTGTTAGCTTTACTGTTCCATATTCTCAGTTTTATTTACTTTCAAGCTAGGGGTTTTAGAGAGAAGGAAATCAGATGTCTCCAGTTGGATGTGTCTCTGAGATGACAGATGAGATCCAGTCATAAAATTCTACAGCAAAAGCAATCCCACCTATGTTGTATGCAATTAAAGTATTGCTAGTAACACTGCTTAAACAGAAGAGTCCTCTTTCTCACCGTTAGAGGAGGATAAAGAAACTGTACTTCGGAACACAAAGGAAAAATATTTAGCAAGTCTAATCAAAAGCTTGATTAACACAGAGTAAACTTCACCATGGATTTATTACTTATTTATATGCTCTGTGCTGCTCCATAACCCTTCATTCACTGTATTCTCCCACTCAGCTCTGCCCAGAATGATCGGTAGCATCTCCAAAGGGTATGTAGCCAAAAGGAGATGAGCCAGAGATTTAATTCAATTGCACAATTTGAAGCTTTGATATGATGACCTTTGAATAGAAACAACTTACATTTTTAGCCTACTAACATCTTTTATTCAGAGAGTTTCCCATTTGTCTGCTGGCATTTTATGCCCATGGCATGCAGGTGAGAGATGTAGGGCAAACGTCCTCATCCTATCAGACAGGTGAAGAAAATGAGTCTCAGGAAAGCTACCTGACTTGTCCAAGGCTACACAAGTTCATGGTGGTGCTACAGTAGAGCTCCGCTGTCTCGACAGCACGCTCAAGAAGTCACAGAGAATATCACAGAAATGAACCTTGACAAAGAGAAAAGCAGTCCCCGACATCCGACAGCTGGCCTGGTGGATGAGCCAGGCCTTGCTGTTGCTAGGAGCTGACCTGACACTCAAGCTGGGCCATGGTGTTCTCCTGGTGAACATGGACAATTTCACAAAACAGCAACACCAGACAAGGTCACTTCATGACTGGAATGGATCAAGACGAAACAACACCACTCCCTGACCATATCTGAACACCGACAGGCTGTGAACGTTGTTCAAGCCACAAAAAATGACTGTCCTCTAGCAAATATGAGCGACTGCTGCTTCTTTAGCAATTACAGACCTAGCCTGCCCTACCGACAGATAAAATGTATTAAGATACCTCCTCTTCCTAACAGCATTCCCGTCCACAGCAAAGCCCCACTTCTTTAAATCTTCCCCAAAATCAATCGCACAAGCCCAATTCCTATAAGATGTTTTTTCTAACACCTTCTTACTCAGAAGCAGCACGGTTCCCCATAGTGTGTGTGCAGTGGGTTATAAACGCCACTTGTATGGGTATTTTCCTGGTGGTCTCTGGCCGGAAACCATTGAGACCATCGACAAGCTTATAGGAAGAACCAAAGAAACTATGATTCACACTTTGCTTTTTAAACATGGCTACTGATAGCATTTTCCTAAATCATAGGAAGGTAAGGACCCAACAGTCCTGCTACAGCTATTTGAAAACCAGGGGGAGAAAAGCCCACACAGACGGATAAAACTGAATCATAAATAAAAGATCCAATGGATCTAACAAACCTACTTCTATATTTAAAGACATTCTGACACAAATTAAAGTTTTCACCTGGGTCAGTGACCTGATACTTCGCTTATTTCTATTGTAAACATGATAATCATATGGAGAGAGGAGTCAAACAGGGTTGACTCAGGTCCAGAAATTCTTATTTGATCCATCTGCCCCATATCCTCCTAAAACGTAAATCTGTGCGCCAATGTAAAACAGTAGTCATTTTAATGAAACGTTCCAACAGTTTCTATCAAAGAGCAGAATTTGGGGTGATGCAGTAATAATACCTACCCATTCCAAAAGGGATGGCAAAATTCCTAACAAAACTGTATTATAGACTGATAGACTGTGTCTATTTTATATCAAAATATCTGGCTAAATTGCTTTTAAAGAAATCCAGCCCTGCTGAGAGTCACACACAGAAAAGGCAGTAGACACCATGGGGCAGTGGACAGTAGCTGCAGAAGTAATCAAAAATATTGATATAACAACAATAATAAAAATGATTGATAATAGCAAACACCAAAAAAAATCCAGCGCATCATCCAGGCTTTATTTGGATCACATCAAAATATCCTGAATTTCTGAATTTTTTAATAAGTTTCAGGTGTACAGCATTAACAATTCGACATCTTATATACTACAAAGTGGTCACCACCACAAGTCTAGTTGCCATCCATCACCATACAGTTTCACCCATAACCCACCCCCATCCCCACTGGTAACTCCCTTCCCCTATGAATTTTTTATTGAATTAAATCATGTTGTCATTGTTAAGTCATATTCTTTCCAAATTATGATGAGATGAGCAGGATAAATAATAATAAGTATTTAAAATGAAAACTGGGTTTAAAATAAGATTGCGAATTTTTTTTGAGTAGCACACCATAGATTATTAGAAATTAGAATTATCTAGTTACTGAACACTTCAATTTCTCCCCATAAATAGAAACCAAATTATTTTGAATTGAAAAGGATTGTTCTGCTGTCCTATTTTAATATTATGCCACAATTCCATTCCTCCTTCCTAATTTCTATGAACTTCTGAAAACTAAACCTAGACCCACCATACCTCCCAAATCCAGCTGCCTTCAGCAGTCTGTCATAAGTGGCCTCCAAGTTGCTGGAAATCTCCCTAAACACCCACTTCTGGTCATCTTCTTATAATCTAAGCCAAATCATCATTTACTTTTTATCTTCGATCCACAGCCTCTACTTGGAGAATCTCTCTCAGAGCCCTAGTCTTCAAATTTTCTACTAACTTTTCAATGTGTTCATATAAAATATAAATAATATGCTTGTATTTGACGGGGAAAAAACCAATTCTACTCACCACATTTTTTCCTTCATTTTGGGCATCTCGATAATCAGGGTTAAGCTAAAAACAAAAAACAAAGCTAGTTTTGAATTGCTATTAAAAGCACATTAACAAGACCAGTGATCTTTAATTCCAGTACACTATTGTACATTTAACTAAGTTTAACATAAAAAGAGGCTAAGAAAGAAACGGTTAGTAAATACCTTCAAACCCTAGTGCAGGAGACAAGAGTTAAAATGCCAAATTTATGGCCTTTGTTTGTATCAAACAGTTGACATTTTTGAACAAGTGAGAGCTGACAGTCTCACCACCTCTTAAGAAGCATTCAAGAGAGTTCATTTTGCCCACCACAAAATCTGCTATTGACCAATAATGCAGACACCGATTTCTAAAAATAGACCAAAGGAAAGTTTTAACAATGATTCAAGATCATGCTCCACACGTGCTATACACACAAGAAAAGAAAGCCAAGCAAAAGAGGATCTATATATCCGCTATGTCAGCTAATGCATGAGGACTATTTAAACTAACAAACAAGAACACATGTCTCAAACAGATGGAGAGATAGAGAACAGTATGGAGGTTCCTTAAAAAACTAAAAATAGAACTACCATACGACCCTGCAATCCCACTACTGGGCATATACCCTGAGAAAACCATAATTCAAAAAGAGGTAATTCATAATACCACAATGTTCACTGCAGCTCTATTTACAATAGCCAGGACATGGAAGCCACCTAAGTGTCCATCGACAGATGAATGGATAAAGAAGATGTGGCACATATATACAATGGAATATTACTCAGACATAAAAAGAAATGAAATTGAGTTATTTGTAGTGAGGTGGATGGACCTAGAGTCTCTCATACAGAGTGAAGTAAGTCAGAAAGAAAAACAAATACCATATGCTAACATACATATATGGAATCTAAAAGAAAAAAAGGTTCTGAAGAACCTAGGGGCAGGACAGGAATAAAGACGCAGACACAGAGAATGGACTTGAGGACACGGGGAGGGGGAAGGGTAACCTGACACGAAGTGAGAGAGTGGCATGGACATATATACACTACCAAATGTAAAATAGATAGTTAGTGGGAAGCAGCCACACAGCCCAGGGAGATCAGCTCGGTGCTTTGTGACCACCTAGAGGGGTGGGATAGGGAGGGTGAGAGGGAGACACAAGAGGGAGGGGATAAGGGAATATATGTATACGTATAGCTGATTCACTTTGTTGTACAGCAGAAACTAACACAACAATGTAAAGCAATTATACTCCAGTAAAGATGTTAAAAAAAATAAAGAACACATGTCTCTGGGTTGGACTGCGGAGTATAGGGGTCATTCCAATGAGAAAGCATGAGCTCTGCACATGCTGCCTGTTGGCCCACATATTTCCAGCTGCTTAGCATCCGTAACTCCTGACTCCCACCTGAATACACAGTTTCAAAAAGATGTCCTCGCTGATCATTTGTAAAGCATCTGGTTTAGAAGGTGTTTTCTCAAAATAACAAGTTGTCCAATTGAATGTAATCCTATTAATGTCAATTGGTTGGTGTATACAATACACAACCCCAGGTAATTAAAGTCACCACTTAAGATGTAAGGCTGGGAGTCTTTCTCAGCATTACACTTGGCTAGTAGCTCTGAGGAATGCCCCTCCCAACTTATCACTAAATATTAATGACGGTACTGAAAATGATCAAAAACAAAGCAAAACACTCTCCATCTCATTGAAGACTAAGGCTGAAAACCATCTGAACCCCCAATCATCAATGAATTGACAGTAATTATAAAGCCGACAGTGCTGGGGGAGAGGCAATAACTCCCCACTTGTCATGTCATGGCAAACCTCAACCTGACTTCAAGCTAGTGGCCGGGTGAACACAGTTCAGAAGATACTTGGTGCGGTTCCACTATGTGCCCCCAACCCAGAGACCCCGAGTATTCACCAACCAAAGACCTATACAGAAGTGCTTCTCCATCACTGAGAAGCTGCTGTGAGATGGAGCAGAAAATTGTTTCCCCCATCCTCCCCCCCCACTGTCCACTACCTCTGTCTGTCTTCTCATGGCCAGAGAGATACAGCAAAGCTCAGAAAGCAAATGGGCAGAAAGAAGAGAAAGAACTGTAGCTGCTGTGGGCTGGAATGTCGCTGTGCGATAAAGGAAAAATAGCAGAGGGGCCGGGGAGAGAAGCAGCCTCAAGAGAGTCCAGGGACGCAGACTTGACACCTGCTGGAACTGGGAAGTACATCAGGACCCTGCAGGCTGCCCTGCAGCTGAAGATTTAGCAAGAGGACTGAGAAAAAAAGAAATGGAACAAAAAGACCGTCCACTCAACCGTTCTGCTTCTGCATGGAGCTCACTCGTCTGAGGACAATAAGGGAGGAAAGCAGGAAAAAAACAACATGGGACTGCTTAAAAAGTATGTTTAAATGGGGGGGAATTCTTTCTCAGAGTCTTTCTGAATATTATCTATGGTATGATACAAAATAACTTTTCAGGAAATGGTTTGGCATATTCAAGAAAGTGCAAGTAAACATTGCCTCCATATGAAGACAGCAGAAGATGAACTGAAAAATATAATATAAAAATCAGATAAATAATAAAATAATATAACAAATAATCACAATATAAAAAGAAGTTAAATTAAGGAGGATCTCAATAACAATGAGAACATAAATACAAAATTAAAGTCCATGTCAGCAGCAGGAACAAGCATAGTTGACATTACTGGAAATGAGTGATGCACAGGATAAAAATGGAACAGCTATCTTTCACCATAGAGGAAAGGTGTAAAGAAATGAAAATTAGGAAAAAGGAAATAGTCACGGAGGACCAGAGATTGGGGTATCAACTAATGAGCAACCAGGATACTAGAAGGAAGAGAAAATCAGTGGAATACAAGCAATAATCAAAGATTATGGAAAATAAAGCTCTCCTCAGCTAAAGAAAGAACTGTGTATGCGGAGGTAACCCTGATTTCCAGGAAGATCAACTAAAACAGGCACATTCATTTGAGGATGATGGGAAAGGTGGGGGGAACAATGGTAGGGACATAAAATAGGGCCAGAAATTAGGCTTAGACAAAATGCATATCATGTAACAGGAGAATGGATGAACAAAATATGGCGTATTCAAACAATGGAGTACTAGTCAGCAATAAAATGACGGGCTGCCAATGCACACAACAAGGGTAGGTCCCAGAAATATATACCATGGAATATTAGTCAGCCATAAAAAAGAAGGAAATCCTGTCATTTGCAACAACATGGATCGACCTTGAGGGCGTCATGTTAAGTGAAATAAGTCAGCCAGAGATAGGCAAATACTGTATGATCTCAGTTATATGTGGAATCTAAAACAAACAAACAAACAGAAAACGAACTTATAGAAACAGAGATCAGATTTGTGGTTACCAGAGGCAGGGGTGGGAGTGGAAGAGATCAGGGAAGGGGGTCAAAAGGCACAAACTTCCAGTTATAGGAAAATAAGTCCTGGTAATGTGATGGCGCATGGTGACTACATTTAATAATACTGAATTGCATGTCTGAAAGTTGCTAAGAGAGTAGGTCTTAAAAGTTCTCATCACAAGAAAAAAAATTTATAACTATGTGTGGTGATGGATGTTATCAAGATTTACTGTGGTAATCATGTCAATATAGATATATGTCATATATACATCTCAAGTCATTATGTTGTACACCTGAAACTAATACAATGTTATATGTCAATTACATCTCGATTGTAAAGTGAAAGAAGCCAGACATGGTATGACTCCATTTATAGGAAATCTAAGAACAGACAAAACTAAACTGTGGTTAAACAAATAGTTAAACAAATCAGAAAGTGAGTGGGAGAGGAGTGGCTGGAAGGCAGAACCAAGTCCAAGAGCCACTGGACAGCAGTCTTTCAATTTTCAGAGCAGACAGACAACGGGGGTGGGGGAGGGATGATAAAACAGGAATCCAGTTACAAGTTGCCTGTTGGTGCTAGGCCAGCAATTGGGGAGATCTGAGGCTGAATTTTATTTTTCTATGGAGATGCATACCTCAGGCTCCTTAAATTCCCTTGAATTATGAATAAACGAATCAGTCCCAAAACAGTATTATTCCTGCTTTTGGAATCCAACAGTGAAAGGTAGAAAGTGAAAAGACAGTGACTTAACTGGCCTCCTGTCTACTGATTCATCAAACTCAAAAAGACACACTTTTACTCAGTAGTAATGAAAGGTCAGCATAGTGCACAGAAGGGGTTTATTTAGCTCTTTTAGTCAAGGATCACTGTTTTAGGGAATTCCCTGGCGGTCCACTGGTTAGGAATTGGCGCTTTCACTGCCAGGGCCCAGGTTCGATCCCTTATCGGGGAACTAGGATTCCCACATGCCGTGTGGTGCAGCCAAATAAAAATAAAATAAAATGACTTAAAAAAAAAAAGGATCACTGTGTTATATTCTTTTGTTTTCAGTTTGAAGAATTCAGACTTTTCTTTTTAAATTAAAAGATACATACTAAAATTATAGCTAAATTATATTCAAAAGATATGTAACATGTTTAACCAGGATATACCTATGGTCAAAGCTTTCATTCAGTAAGCATTTAGACTAGTTGGTTAAAGACACTGTAAAGTATATTAACTTCATGCTGGAAGCCATGACATATCCATAACTATAATGTGTACAGAAACAGGAATTAACGTACCTAAGTCAAACAGGAGTCATGTATGCCCTTTAAGACATAGGTCATATTCTACCTTAAAGACAATGTTACTTTCTAAAATTGTCTTCACACATTTCACCCTCTTAGGATCACCCAGTTCAGCTCCTGAGGGATGTGTGTGGAACCAGATTCCAGACTCTGGTCTGGAAGGAAATGCCATGGGCCTTAGGAAAGGTCGCCTAACCTCCATGGAACTCAGGGTCCTCATCCAAAGAGAAAAGCCTATGACTAAAGCCTAATCATACTAATTACATGTCATTAAATTTTATATATTCATGTCTTTGGCAACAATACTAAAGACGGTGCCGATCAGTTAGATTTCGCCTCATCTTGTGTCTCACAGGCTGCAATGTGGCCTTTTTTATATAAAATTATTATTTCAGGGACTTCCCTTGTGGTCCAGTGGTTAAGAATCCGCCTGCCAATGCCGGGGACGTGGGTTCGATCCCTGGTCGGGGAACTAAGATCCCAAGTGCTGCGGGGCAATAAGCCCGCGGGCCACAACTAGAGAGAAGCCCGGGCACCGCGATGAAAGATCCCGCGTGCCGCAACTAAGACCTGACGCAGCCAAATAGATAAATTTTTTAAAAAAATATTAAAAAATAAATAAGATTATTGCTTCAGTAAATTCATTAAAGTGATAATAATAATAATGAGAAGGAGGAGAAGAACAGGAAGACGAGGAAGGAGAAAGAGGAAGAGGAAGCACCCAAACAAATCTATGGCTACATAAATTCACCAAAATTAACCAAAGGCCAAGTAAATATACACTTTAATATATGTTTCACTTATACTGCTGATTTCCTACTCTAACCATAATAACCACAGTAATTAAGTAATTAGACTAAGGATGAATCCAAAAAATACATTTCTAAAGATGGGGGAAAAAAAGACATAGTGATGTGGAGGTTCCTGAATCTTTTAGGGCTTTAACGGAAACGTTTCCTTATGTTAAAAAATAAGTTATAAATCTGGCATTGGAGAGAGAGAGATCTAATATGCTACTCAATCATTTACTCAATAAATCTTAATAGAACATCTATAATGGACAAAGCATGGTGGCATACGGTATT
Organism: Monodon monoceros; assembly: GCF_005190385.1. Lineage (NCBI taxonomy): Eukaryota > Metazoa > Chordata > Mammalia > Artiodactyla > Monodontidae > Monodon > Monodon monoceros. The sequence goes on from NW_021703783.1 coordinate 21,366,082, forward strand.
TTAGCAAAGACAAAGAGAATATGGTCCCTGACCACAAGACCTTACAATCTAGGAGGGAAGAGAAGACATAAATACAGTTAGCGGTAATACAAAATAGAATGTGACAAGAGATATAAGACAGGAATGCATAATTTATAAATAATATAGGTCAGAAGAAGGAGGGATCTGTGGTGGGCAAATTTGTTGAAGAATTATTCATGGAGAAGGTAGTATATGAGCGAAGCCTTGAAGGATAGGTAGAATTATTCAATATGACTGGGAGAGAAGGAAAGATTATCTATATAAAATTGATTCTCAACAAGGACCTACTAGATAGCACAGGGAACTCTGCTCAATACTCTGTAATAACCTATATGGGAAAACAATCTGAAAAAGAATAGGTATATGTATAACTAAATCACTTTGCTGTACACCTGAAACTAACACAACATTGTAAATCAGCTTCACTCCAATATAAAATAAAAGTTAAAAAAGAAAATAAAAACTAAAACTGCAAAAAAAAAAAAACAGAAGAAGAAGGAAGAGGGGGTAAAGAGAACAGGCAGTGCAGGCGGAGCCAATGCCAAATAGGTGAGAAAATGAGCCTTGATGAGAGAAGACCCATAAATGTCATTTACGGAATACTTTTTATATGCTTTTAAAGTTCATTCATTTCCCCATACAATTACCCTATTAGAAGGGACCCTTAGCCCCATTTTCCAGAGGAGGCATCAAGTGAAGTACCCCATGCAAAGTCACACTGCTGGCGAGCGGCAGGGTTATTCAGAAGCACAGGTCTGAGGGCTCCAAAGCTACATCTTTTAGTTCTGATAGCATATAACTTCCTTCCCACCTCCATAACGAGTACTGGTGTGATCCAAGGTAGGAAGAGGCCGGGCCAACGGGGCTTTTTGCCACAGGCTAAAGTGTTTGCATCTTCAGAAAGATTTTGAATATCACTGGGAAAATGTCTGCAGAAACAGTGCATTAAAAATCCTCACTTGGCCATAATTAGTAGGAGACAGAGACAGATGATGAAAGAAGCAAAGTAACCAAGTGTGGGGTTCACGTAAGAGGTGGCAGAGCCCCAACGATATCAATGCTGAAATGGAAAGGAAAAAGCAGATGCGAAAGATTTTGCAGAGACAGAGTCAGGAGAACCTGAATGCATAAACTGAGAGAGAAAAACACGTTTATCGTGACTCCCAAGTTTTTAACCCAGAGCTAAGAAAATTCACTCTCTGTGGGAAAACAGTTCCACCTTAGATATGTTATTGAGTTTCAATGGCAGTGGGATACCCGAGATCGAAGTCACGACCCACTGCAGCCACGGGAGTGAGTGACAGAGAAGAGAAAGAGCTAACAGCCACCACTAAGCTCTGAAGGGAGTCCTCATTTAAGAGGCCAAAGAGGACCAGAATGAAGTCAGGTAGAGAGTGTGACTAAGTCAGAATAGAAAAGCGGCAGAGAGAGAGAGAGTGATATCATGAACACCTAGAGAGAGAAAGTCACGGTTGTGCCACCTATCAAATTAAAGACAGCTGCAACTGTCCCTCTAACAATAGCAAGAAGCAGACCACAAGTTGTAAGTCCATAATTTTTGTTCATTTTCGTAAAAAAAAAAAAGTTACGTTTTTATAATGAAATGTCTTTTGATCAATTTTTATTATATATACCATTGAAGTTATAAAACCATCACATGTGGGTTTGTAAATAATTACATGTTCCTCTTTTCAATGACCAGGCATTTCAGAGCCAACCTATTATGCTGTTAGGTCTAGAAAAGAAAAGAAGGGAAAAATAACCTTTACTGGATGCTTATATGTGCCAGGCATCATTTCTATTTTGATATATATTTATACATGTGTATAGGGTCTGGTATGTATATTCCTCTATTATATATAAATATTGTACATGTATGTATATATATGTGTGATATATGTGTGTGTGTATAGAGAGAGAGAGAGAGAAAGAGAGAGAGAGTCCCTTTTCATATACTATAGCTGGTACATTTGATAGAGAACTAAACATTGGAATATTTAAAAATACAGCCCTAATATGCATAAGATTCTATGCTAATGTACAGGTTCTTGAGTACAAAATTTTTACCTAATTAATTAAAGCCAAAGACTACTGTATAGTTAGGAAATAAGTGTTTACTGCCATCTGGTGGAAGTCCGGACTATCTACAAACAAATAAGTGAGCAGTCTTTAGAAGGGCAATTATAAAATCTTTAACAAAATTATTTTGCACTAGTCCCTCCATCTTGTTTTGGAAAGGATCATCAAAAGTTATTGCTTTAATAATATCCAAAGAAAGAAAATGCAGCAGATCAGAAATTATGATATTTGATTTATCATTCTCTCCATGGCTGTAGAAGAACTATTTACTAAGGCTCCCATATTATCCTATTCAAAATATGATCAATTTACTTTCTGCCCCACAGACATGGTTGTGAACTCTCCTGAACCAATAAGGTGATACAAGAAAAAGGTCTATAGCAAAATGGCGCAGAGTGTGCTGACATTAAAAGCAAAACCGTCCTGTATATTAAAAGCAAAAATACATGACTGTTTACCTTCCCCTCATGTCGCCTAATTTCTTGTATGGCCCACAGAAACTGACACTATAGGAAGACAGCCTAATAGTACAATACTGTAATGGATTCTCCGATGCAGCCACAAATGCCCTGATTACCTAATTCATAATTAAATACTTTGTTCCACATTTTGTCCATGAGTTTCTAGCACTGCACATTACTCAAAAATAAACCTTGAATTCCCTGAGACAATACTGTTGGAGATATTCAAATTGAATAAGGGTCCATTTCTAAATGTTGGTTCACTTTAGTAACTTAGAGAATAAAATCTAAACAGTGTTATATCACTGTCCTAATTCCTAGATGTTTTCCACAATTCACACACATATACACACACAAAATATGGTGCTATTCTTGAATAGCTTGCAATTTATGTGCTTTGTCTCTATAGTTAGACTACAGAATCTTCATCATACGAATGGTCTAATTTTATTTTTTAATTTTATTTACTTTACTTTATTTACTTTATTTACTTTATTTACTTCATTTCTAAACAAACAATAAGCTTATTACATTTTTCTGAATAACTTAGCCACCCAGTAAGTACTGGTTAAATAGAATATCATGTTAAGGAAGTGTAAGTAAAAATTTTAGGTGTTTTTTCTCACATATACTTACACTTAAGGCTGCAGCCCTTTAAACTTACTGTGAGATTTATCATGGTCTTCTATAGATGTTAATAATGTAAACATTACACAAAACCAGTTATCTCAGATGTTTATGTATGCTGGAAACAATTGCAAAAGAGACGTCCTAGTGATGAGTTAATCTAATTCTCCTCTAGATTGCAAGTTCTTAAAGAACAAGGACAAAATGTTAATCATCTTTGTTTTTTCCACAATAACAAAGTAGTGCTTCCACCTAGTAGACTGTCAATAAAAGGTTGTGTAATTTCAGTATAACGGAGATCAGGGTTTCTCAACATCGGCACTATTGGCATTTGGGGCCAGATAATTCTTTGTTGTGGGGTGTGTCCTGCACATTACAGGGAGTTTAGCTGCATCCCTAGCCTCTACCCACTAGATGCCTGCAGCCACCTCTCCCCAACAGTGACAATAAAAATGTCTCCAGACATTGCCAAATATCCCCTGGGGACAAGATCACCCTCAGCTGAGAACCACTGGTACGGATGAAGTAAGTGTAGCATTCAGCCTGGATACTATCATTAATCTTGCTTTTTAACTTCAGACAAAATAAATCACCTCTTTGAGTCTGGGTTTCCTTTTCTGTAAAGTGAAATGATTGGATGTGTACCTCATTGTCTCTATCTCTATGATTCATTCATTAGACTATCCAATATTTCCTGAATGTAAATTAAATATCAGACACTGTTCTAGGCACAAGGTAGCCAGTGGTGAGCCTCTCAACTTTTTTCCCCATTAAGTTATCTGATTGACAAAGAAATGTCAGTTCTGGAAAATAAAAATAATAAAAATAAATTTTAAAATAATAATAATAAACACTACTACATAATTTCTGTCTCCTTCCTCCCAGTGGAAGTGAAGGGACTTAACACTTACTGAATACCTTTTATGTACAAGGTGCTTAAAATTCACAAGATATTCTTTAATTCCAAAAAATCCCATGTAATATATATTATCACCTTTTTTACACACAAGGGAACTGAAATTCAGAGAGGTTAACTATTTGCTTAAAGGCAGAGAGATTGTGAGTGGTCTACCTGGGACTTTTCTTCCCACTACTCTAGGCCCTCTTTTTTTTTTTTTTTTTTTTTTTTTATTTGTATGCCATTTAATGTTTGTTTATCTAGGCCCTCTTTGCCACACTGGCCAATATAAACACCATAAACTCAAAGGCAATTCAAGAATTACATCATCCAATTTACCAGGGGCGCCTCGAGCACATTAAATTAATATTTTCAATTATAAATCGGTGTGCTGAGAGTGGAAAAGACGCCACCAAATCCTGCCCTGTGATAGGTCCTTCCCTTTAATATAAAAACAACTCATCCACCTTACTTCTTCTAAAACTACTTCATAAAAGTCTGTCTAATTGGACTCTTACTCTCCTTTTATGAATATTTCTCCCCCTTCGCAGTCATTATATGAAAACTCAGTCGGCACTTCTTTCTGCTTCCTGACTTCCTCATCCCTTCCCCCACCCCCTGCATTCCGGTTTCCATTAAAAATGCTCTCAGTGAAGTCACAGATGACCCCGTTCTTGCCAAATATTGTAAAGACATTTTGTTCCTGACCTTTTAGGTAGCATCCCCCCTCGATGAAACTCTTATCTTCCCTTGCCTGGCATCTGTGACTCAGCCCATTTGATTTTCCAGTTGCTTCTATGACTTCTCAGGCTGCCAGTCTTTCTAACTTTACTTAATTTTAAGAATATTAAGTTTAATTTAAATAACCAGTGTGTGGCTGGTGACTACCACATTGGACAGTGCCACTCTGGAGTGGTCTGCTTTGAACACAAATTATTTAGAACACTGTTCTTTAAGTTACACATAAAATCTATTCTCCTTGGGGCTTCCCTGGTGGCGCAGTGGTTGAGAGTACGCCTGCCGATGCAGGGGACGCGGGTTCGTGCCCCGGTCCGGGAAGATTCCATGTGCCATGGAGCGGCTGGGCCCGTGAGCCATGGCCGCTGGGCCTGCACGTCCGGAGCCTGTGCTCCGCAACGGGAGAGGCCACAACAGTGAGAGGCCCGCGTACCGCAAAAAAAAAAAAAAAAATCCATTCTCCTTGGCTTAGTATCCATGGCCAGAAAAAAAACAGCTGCCCTACATTTCTGGCCCCAGCGCTCCTTTCCCACCTTCTAGCACCACTTCTAACCTCACACACATCTTACATGTGATACATGAATTATCCATAGGAAATGTAAGATGCCACATACCTCCTCTTCCTCATTGCCTGAACACGCTTCCCACTCTTCCCCAACTGCCTTACTCGTCCACCAAGCTGCTGCCCTTCCTTGTACCTCCCTGGCCCCCTCTACCAAAGGTGTGTTGCTCTTGAGTGCCTCCCTATCACCAAAAGAATTTTAATCCTAATTCCTATTCTTTTATAGGACATCTAGTAGACTTCTCTAATTCTTATTTTAGACAAGATTCTCTTACCTTACTGCTTAATTTTTCAAAGGGTTACTTTTCCAAAACAGTTACTTCAAAACATTTATGGTACAAACAGCCCACAAATTGCGAAGCTCTATTTCATTTAGTCAAGCAGACTCATTAAAATTGAGTCAGATATTTATAAAAGTAAGAACAATCTCTACTTACCATATTATAAAATTAATCATGCCGGCATCCCTTCTTGGATGCTTACCATGGTCACACATGATGCCAAGCACTTCACCTCATTTCATTCTCTTAATAGTCTTATTATACAAATATTGCAATTATCCCCATTTTCCAGAGGAGGAAATGGGAGTTTAGAGAGATTAATTTGCCCAAATATGGCTAAAAATGCCTCTCAGATACAAATCCCGAAATTTTCTTCTTCCCATTCTCTAAGCTTAGAGAAGCCTGAATACCTTCTTCATATTCATTCATTCAAAAATTATTTACCAAATGCTTTCGAAGCACCAGGCACTGTCATAGGTGCTGGAAACACAGTGGTGATGTTACAAAAAAAAATAAAATTTACGATAAGTGAGCTCATGGGAAGTACTATAAAGAAAATCATCACAGATTAACATGATGGAGATAGTAATAGGGTTGAGTTCCAGCTTAGACTGGGGTCAGCATGTTTATACAAATTTTTAGTAATACGACAAATTCCAACACCAAATTCTGGTTTAGAATCCCAGAAGAAACTCTAAATTGAAAAACAGAGTTGAGGAGAGTAGAATGAATGGACATTTTCATACATCTGAAAACATATTTTCTATACACTACCATATATAAAATAGATAAACAACAGGATTTACTGTATAGCACAGGGAACTATATTCAATATCTTGTAATAATCTATAATGGAAAAGAATTGAAAAAAGAATATAAGTAGATACATATATATATGTATGTATAACTGAATCATTTTGCTGTACACATGAAACTAACACAATATTGTAAATCAACTATACTTCAATTACAAAAAAGATTTAAGAAAAACTAAATTTAAAAAAATAAATCAAATATTTTCAAAATTAGTTTTAAACCAGATAACCAAACTTTAATTAAATCATTGCTAAAACATCTGTACTACTGTATCTACCTACCCTTCATTCTGATTGTCAACATGCATTTAGTGGAGAAAGAAAAGACCCTTCTAAGTTTTTACCATTTTTATTGACAGTTTTAGGACAGTGCAGTATCTCAAGGAAAAAACCCTTTCCTCTCCAATGGTTTGAACAATGAAAGCCACCCACCAGTAAAAGAATAGCCACAGAAGATCAACCAGAAACTATCTAGACTACACCACATCGACTATGCGCTGATCACGGCTCCAACGCAGACATTCTGAAAGAGTGAAGCTAAACAGCAAATCTCAGGACGCATCCCACACAGATGCAAATCAGATACCCCCTTCCAGATGCCCTTACAGCAAACTAACCACACAGCTCTGTTGTTGTGGCTGCTGCTGTTTTCATTTTCAAGACAAAAATTATTTTAAGGTTTTAACTAATATTTACATTTTGAGAACAACTGACATGCCAATCCAGAACACGACAGGCAATAATGAAATGTGCATAATAACTGTTTCTTCAAATACAACATCTTCTGTATTGCCTGTTCCACTATTTGAGAATCAGAGATTTAACAGCACTATATCCATTCATCTTACCTCTGCAGCTAAATAGTTCCCGGTTGCAAGATGTTTAAACCTGAACAAGCTGTTCCATTGTCCTGCACCTCCACGGCATGGGTCATGATGAACTACCTACAGACAAAAAGAGAAACAAAAATAATGGCTAAAAGACATGCATGTTCCTGGCCAGCAAATGCCAACAGTTTACATGGGGTGCCCGCCTGTTCATACTAAACTTGTCAGATCTAATATACGTTTCAGGAGGACAATGTGGCAGAAAAACAAAATTCCCCATAAATGAGTAATTACACAGTTAACTCACTGGGCTGCATGATTCTCACAGCTGCAAACACAGATGCCTTACTTCAAAAGACATGTTTCCCGGGCCAAAACTGTAAATACTGTGGGGTTTCCCCACATTTGTGATTCATTCATTCAACAGATTATGAATGAATCTGTTGCCTACCATGTGTCAGGTGCTCTTCTAGGCAGTAGGGACCGCAGTAATGAATAAGACCAGAGCTTTCAATGAATAAGATTTGGCAAGTGCCAGGAGGAACTAAATAGAGCACATGATTGGGTAACCTACAGTAGGCTACTTTCTATCGATACTGCAATCAGCATGGACACTCTGGTGGATAAGAATGAGACAGTCATGCAGAGAGACTGGAAGAGATCATTCCAGGCAGAGAGAACCATAAACGCCAAGGCCTGGAGGTCTGGATTAACTTACTTCCTGGCCCTTTCCATGTGTTGCCTGTTTACTAACACCATGTCCTTTGATACCTGTCCGAGAAACCTGTCTTGCCCCAGATGCTAAGCCACTAGGCTCACTGAGAATGAAAGTGGGTCTGCAACTGTCACTTACGACAGGTGGCTCGGTGTTGTAGCAAAGCTCAGGTTTTCCAGTCCAAAGACGACTGTTCATGAGTCCCAGCTCCACCAGTTACTACGGTATGATCACAGCAAGTAACACCTTCAAGCCTGCTTCTTCATGTACCAAGTGGGTTTAATTCATAGAATTGTTGTGAAGATTAAATATCATAACACATATTAGAGTGCTCACATAAGTTCCCACTATTCTCCAACAGATTAATACTCTTTGCCTCCTTCTTCTCGTTCATACTGTTTGCCTCCAACCCCAGCATCAAATTCTGGGTGCTAACGTACAGGACTTTCTAATGCCTTTTGCTAGACTCCAGCTCCTATGTCTTCTGCTACTCCAAAAGCTCAATGAGGTAATGATGAAAATACTTCAAAGTGGGTGAAGTCTTACAAAAATGCTCCCCCTGCAGCCAAACACCTGCCCATCCTTCAAAGCTCAGTTCTCACATCGACCTTCTACCACCAATCCTTTGCTAATCCCACCAGCTACTGTGATCTTGTCAACGTTTGAACTCTTACTCCTTTGCAAGAGGCATAGATATCTTTAAAAATCTGATCATATCTAGTGGTTGTCTCACATACACACATACGCACACACACCTTTTGTATACCACTGCTAGAGGTTAACAAATAACTTGAAGCTCACCATGAATCACAGACTAAGAACTCCTGTCCTATACACTAGCGGGTCTAGCAACAGTAGTACAGCTCCCTAGGGGATAATTTGCAGATAGGGAAGGGAGGGTGTTTTCATTTATCACAATGATTTTGGAGGGATGCTAGTGGCAATGAATGGGCAGTAGCCAAGACATTAAATATCCTGCAATTCACAGGAGAGTTCAGCATAGGCTAGATATTGTGTACGACACTCAGGAGCATCCCTGCCCTTCAAAGTGCTCCCCTGTAGCACAGGGGCGGGAAGCAGAGGAAAGTGAAAGAGAGGATCCTCTTAGGCCTCCAGTAAAGGTGGTGGCAGCTGTCTTGTGCAGGCCCCCACAGGGAGGAGTGGCTTCTGGCACTGCCAGATCTTCAGATAAGACCACATTCCCCACCCCACTTTCTCCCACCCAGTCCTTCCAACAACGTTGAAACCTAATTTCCTGTATTAAATACCTCTCTGCTTGAAACACCTGATGCTCAGGCTTCCTGGCTGAAGCCTGGCTGATGCAGCACACAATACGGAAACGTCCCATAGTACTGCAGAAATAAACCTACCACAAATATAAACTGGTAATGCTTTAACATGAAATCATACTAGAAAGCTTTTACATCAAGTTATATGAAAAGGCGAGTAATTTTAGAGAAATCCACTATGGAGAAGGAAGCTTACATGAATCCAAGACATTGTCTCAAAATTACTGAATAATCTATTCACTCTCTCCATTCGGACTGCTCAATGGGACGCAGCATTTCCATCCACACATTTTGTTGGAAAGGATTTCAGTGCAGAGGTGCAATTACAGCAAAAGCTATAAAACTAATGGTAAATATATAAGAGGAGAGATTCAAAACTCCTTTTAACAGACTTAGAACCAAACATTAAATAGATAGAGACACGTGAAATGCAGGGAACTCACTGTGTAGGGAAGTTGCTATCTGACTTTTTCATCACTGTATTTTGCTAATAAAGTTTTAAAATAATATTTCACATTATTGCTATCCCTATATTTTGAAAATCTTGGAAGCACAGTGATAAGGAAATGTGTATTTTAATTATGTATTTATCTTCTAGTTGTCTGTTATCTTTCTCTTACCCTGATAAGAGAAGTTGTGGGGTAGGCTTCTGGGAAGAATATCATGTAGTTTTGGTGGTGGCTGTTTTCCCCAGACCTTCTCAATTCCCTTCACTTATTGAAGGATATGGTCTCCAAATATACTGAAGGATATGGTCTCTTCTGAATGCTAGAGACTGAAAGTATGCCTCAACATGAGTGGGGTTTCAAGATAAAAGCTATGCTTTTGTGCTATTTCATCTCTATTCTAAACCATGTCATAACTTAGAGAATTATTTTGACGCTTCATTTATAATTAAGGCTCAGCTCATTTGCATAAACATGATACTTCCTCATTTTCTCTGTTTCAATAGTTTGGAATTTGCCTCATTATCCCTATTTCAATTATAGTGATTTTTTTTTAAATCATGTACAAATAAGCCTATTCTGTTATTACTTCACCTTATACTAGATATTATCCGATGGCACACATTTACCTCTGCTCTTTCATTTTCCTGTACTTGTATAGAATGTCTTCTGATCCTCTTCTTCTACTTCTCTCAAATCCAAATGTATCCATCAAAGATAAATATAAATATTTTGTCTTCTAAAGTAGGTACTTACATGTTGAAATACATATTGTTTTATATAAATTATTTTTCTTTTGTTTCTCCTTTATATTAGAATTTGGGCATTTTATTAACTTTTAATCATGAGACTATAAAATATATTAAATATGAATTTCATTTTCATACATAAAGGAAGTATAACAAAATATATGCTGTAAAAGAGGTGTGATGGGGCTTCCCTGGTGGCGCAGTGGTTGAGAGGCCGCCTGCCGATGCAGGGGACACGGGTTCGTGCCCCGGTCCGGGAAGATCCCATATGCCGCGGAGCGGCTGGGCCCGTGAGCCATGGCCGCTGAGCCTGCGCGTCCGGAGCCTGTGCTCCGCAACCGGAGAGGCCGCAACAGTGAGAGGCCCGCGTACCGCAAAAAAAAAAAAAAAAAAAAAATCAAGATGGAACTTATCAGGTTGTTTGTAGTTAACTACGTATATCTTATCTCTTCCATGGTACAGAAAGGTCCTTTAAAGAAAAATCCATACCTTACATTTTCTTACTCTATCATATTGGCACCCTTAAGCAAATACCTCTTAAAGGACGATGAATTCTTAACTATGGGTCTCCTCGCTCCAATAGAAATGGCATCCCCAGAAGACACGGAGGTTCTTTTCAGTGACTGTGCCCTTCAGATCCTCACTTACAGTGAGTCCTCCTCACTCCATTTCAACCCCAGTACCATTCGAGGCACAAGGCCTATAGTCTGACCGGTCTTAACGACACTTCACGATGGCATTTTAAAAAGCTAAATCATATATATGCCCTTATTAAATGACAGAGAGAGAGAGATGCCCCTGAGAAGATAGATAAAGGAAGTATAGCAACATTTCAAACCGGTCACAGCAGTAAAGAGGTACAAGTGGCTTCACCAAAATTACTGTTTTATGGGTCTATCACAAATGATGCTTATAACAATTAACCAGCCAGCCTAGTGACCTTGTCTTATTGATATAAGTATTTATTAAAAGCCAGAAAATATTTACATACCTCTATTTCCCAGAGTGCTTTCGAACTGGTAGCAGAAGTGGCTGATTGACGCAAAGTTGTACGAAGGAAAATGTGCTGTTTTTTCTCATATTCATCACAAGTCAGAAACTTCTCTTGTTCCGCATGAAACAATCGAACAACATCACCCTAGAAAAACAGGTCAAGAAAACTATATTTCCAACAAAAGTTTGAACAAATAGACATAAGAAGTGGGTGTCTCTCTATAGTTCTGATACTCTGGGACTTCTGCTAACGCTTGGCTTTTAATGAGTATGCATAAATATACGTTTCCAAATACAGGAGGGAAAACTCAATGTGAGTTTTAAGGTTTATAGTCACATTCTAAACTTCAAACCTCAGTGAGTACACAGGTTTTGCATCTAGAAGCTCAGTAAGACTACCTTCAATTCTTCCAGTAAATGTCTAGGTAGCACATACTTACCCCTTTTAGTACATCCTCTCGATAGGAACTATATTTCATGAATAGAGTGATTTTCCAGCTAGTGTTGCAATTAACAGCATTCACCTATTAATGAAGAAACATTAAGTTATAAGACTGCAGGTTCAATTTTATACCAGAAATTAATACTTCAACTGGTAATTGAAGTACTTCTAGTTGAAGTATTCCTTCAACTAGAAGGAGCAGAAAGAACAACTTGGGTAGGTATGTCAAAAAATATCTTCAAAGGACCATCTGAAATCTACATGTACCTCAGGAATAGTAACTAGCATAACTGGGCTTATGCTTATGAAAACAATGAAACTATGGGACTTTTTTTTCCCTCTCATGAGAAAATCAACAAATTCATTTCCTTTCCTCCTGAACTTACCTCTTTACACCCTGGATTATCGAGAAGCTCTATGTTGCTGGCATGTAGTGGCTGTCCTGCATTCACGGGCATCAAAACAACTTTATCTCCAACAACAATCTGGGAATCAGAAATAAGCTGCAATTGAGACAGTGCATGGGTCTGTGGTGCTATACCTGAAGCTAAAAATAACTGCACAGAAGTCCTCGTCATTGACCTAACATTTGACCCATTTATCCTTCATATAAATTTTAATTCTTTTTCTCTTCGAGGTAAAATATCTTCTGATAAGTGATTATATAATCACGTCCCACAGTGCCTATCAGTCTGGATTCATAAAGCTGGTGTAGATAGTTTTTTTTTTTTGGCCACATCACACAGCATGCAGGATCTTAGTTCCCCGACCAGGGATCGAACCCACAACGCTTGCAGTGGAAGCGTGGAGTCTCAACCACTGGACTGCCAGGGAAGTCCCTAGATCCTTTTCTTATTGGTCTCCTATTTCAGTTAGAGCTTTCTTAATGTCAATAAATAGGTCAGCATCCCTCCACACCAGGTCTGATGCCATGTATACAGGAGATACAAAGAGTGAATGCACCCACCACAAATAAACCAATCTGCCTAAATATTAGAATCACTTTAAGTGCACGTAGGAAATCTTATACATTTGTATTATCTCCAGAATTAAAAACAAATCTATTATATTTGATCTTCCCTATAGTCTCAGAAGTTTATTAAACAGTCTAATGTCATCTGGATTCAGAGAATGCAGAATCCAGTATGACCCTGTAGAAATACATTTACAGTTTGGGCCTTGCGCAAATGGTTCACTTTTGTCTTAAACATCCAACACTAATATTGCTCCTTAAACCTGGTGCTCATTTTCTTATCTCACTTTTTTTATTGGAGTACAGGTGCTTTACAATGTTGTGTTAGTTACTGCTGTATAATGAAGTGCATCAGCTATATGTATACATATATCCCCTCCTTCTTGGACCTCCCTCCCTCCACCCCCCATCTCACCCATCTAGGTCATCACAGAGCACCGAGCTGAGCTCCCTGTGCTATATAGCAGGTTCCCACTAGCTATCTATTTTACACATGGTAGTGTGTTTATGTCAAACCTAATCTCACAATTCACCCCACCCTCCCCTTCCCCCCACTGTGTGTACATGTCCATTCTTTACATCTGCATCTTTATTCCTGCCCTGCAAATAGGTTCGTGCTCACTTTTAGATAAAAATTAAAATCAGTTATGGGAAAAGTGCTCTAAAGAAGTAAGTCTAAGTTGATTTTTTATTTATGCTATCATTAACAATGTCTGCTTAATCTTCAAGTATTTTTATTCATATCTCAAATCGTGGGGAAATGAAGTTGTGCTTTCTTAATGATAATGACGAACAGTTATTTTATAGTTATTCAAGTTACTTTTGTTGTTAGGTTCTGCTAGACTTATTACTGTAGTTACCTACACTCTCCTTCAGAGAATTGCTCACCACCATCTCAGAAATGAAAACCAACACCTTCCCTCTGCATATTTCATATCAACTGAATATTAGAATAGATTAGTAGACAACTGAAAAACAAATTAGGACTCAGACAGTAAAAACAGACAGGACTTCTTCTCCCTGGATCTGAACCTAGACCAAGATTTTAAGGAACACAATTTCACACTTTTAATATAAATTAACCTTTAATAAATTATACACAGGAGTCTACATTCACCTATAGTACTGTTGGCACAAACTATATCTGAAGATTCAAATGTGATAGAGAAGCCTCAAGCTCATTAATGGAGCAACAGAAGGTTATCCTTTAGTTTGCAGGAATAGCTTCTGTTATTTACAGGACTGGTCTCTATTCACCATCCTGCCTTTCAAGTCCATAATCAGGCAGATACTGTGACTCAAAATATCCATCACAGAAACTCTTTGTATGTCCAGATAAGGAAAAATCATAAAGAAACTGTGTTGAGTGAGAGGATGAGGGGGCAGAACTGGCCTATATTTGTATAAAAAAGGGAAAGAGAGTAGGAGTGTACGCATAAGAAATTCTCCCAGTGGTTAACTGTGAAAGAGAGAACTGGGAATTGAGGACATGAAAAAAAAGATAAGAGAGAGACTTTTCCCGATATATCTTTATATTGTTTTCTATCTTTGAACCATGAATTGTTGCCTGTTTTAAACAATTAAATTATAAACAAAAAATAAAAGTCAACATGACATAGACATATTTTCAACATCCCCTCGAAAAACAAAAACATGTGTCATTGCACATGACACCAAGGCAGCTCCAAGTCTCAGAATCATGTAGAAGCCTGAGTAGTCTTCCATACCATAAACACTGGGACTTGATACCACATTCTGCCAGGGCTATATCTGGTCTTCCAATTTCTTAAAGAACAATTCGATTTGGTTCACTGTCATTCTTATCTGTACCATACAAATATTAGCCAGTAAGTTGCTAAATATAATGACATATTTTAGCTATTTCTTTCCAATTAAAAGAATACTTTTGATTGCACCTATATTCACTGCTCTAAGTCTTACTGTTTATTATAGCTGTCTGTATGCTTTGGGCCAATCCCAAAGTTAGTTTTACCTCAAAACACCACCTGTAAAGTCTTATATAATTTTAAGAGACTAGCCATATAGCCAAAATGTCACCAACTCCAAGGATTCATAAGAATGGTATTCATAAGGAGAATCTAGCATTAATTCACTAATTTCCAGGTCCTAGGTCTTGTTCTTGACAATAGTTACTTGGACTACCCACGCTGAATAAAACTTACAAATGAAATGGACAAGATGCTAATCATAAGATATAAAAAGAACAGTAAGAAGTGCCAGGAATAACACAAAAGTGTGTAATAAATAGTCTCTATTTTCAGGGAATTCACATCTACTTAGATAACTTGGTAAATATGGAACTTGGTAATATTTTCAGACGAGTACAGGCATGGAGCCTGATCCACTGATAGGGTCAGATGCCTTCTGAGAAGTCACATATTTAAAGCAGAACTTGAATTTTCTGCCATATCACATTCACCCTAGTGCACAAACATTTAAAAAAACTGCAATTCCAAAAGCATGTCTGTTGATTCTATGTTAACAGCCATGTAAGGTTCACGTTGGGATTTTACCGAAAATGAAGAGCAATGTAATGCCACTGGCAGCTACCCTTCTTTTGAAGTGGCACCTGATGTGGTGAAAAGAACATTGCAATAGAAATCGAAACACCAGGGATCGAGTCCACCTTCACCAGAATGCCAAGGGGTCTAGTTTTGCAAAACAGCAAAAGCTACTTGCTATTTAAGGAGACTCTTTCCCTAAGGGTTGGTTTTTTTTCTTGATTGAAAGAATATCTGGCCTTTTCTCCCCTTTAAAATCTACCACCAATGTAAAGAACTAAGGCCTTCTTAGATCAAAGTTTTAAATGAAAAATTAACTACTCAATCATGGGAAGATAAATGAAAATGAAATATTTATGAACTCTGCTCAAGGCTGTCCCCAGTGACTTTCTAACTGAGCAACAGCAAGTGAGGACTTCTATACTGCTGAGGGATCCATGGATCTATTTTCTCCCAAAACTATCCACCCCAAAATTCTATAAGATGAATGACAAAGGTGTCCTTAGACGGTAGAAACAACTGATTTTTGAGGATACGAGCATTTTTCTCCCCACACTATCACCAGCCTCATTTTTACATTTCATTTTGGTCACTGAGCATCTTGTGGATACTTATAACCTAAATCGCAACTTAACTAGTTGCTAAATAGTAAAACAGAAATCTTAAAGTCCTTTAAACCTTGCAATTCACTCCTCTAAGTTTAATATGTTTTTAAAGAAAATCAACAGTAATTAAACCACCTGTTAGGAAATAACGGTGTTTCCAATTGCCTTCAATAAAATACAGTAGGCTTGTATTTTAGAAAAATGCTACCTATTCCTGGCAAAGAAAATGACCATTACGATACAATTATTTACATGGCAAATATAGGGCTGTGGATATGCTTATGCTTTCACAGCAACCTTAATCACACATAAAAGCTACACAGTGGCGAGCAAAAACAGTGAGCTATTTCAGCAAAAAGCAGTGTGTAAGGTTGCTTTAGCCATGCTTTATAGAGCACACCTATATAAGGAGGATCTCTACATTGCACTTAACAATTACATTGTCCATTTTAACCAAGATGGAATGTTTGGGTGGTAGGTTGTTCCCCACCGCACAACCCAATACAACTAATTATTTGAAATAGTTCATTACATTCAACTCTCTTTGAGCCTGTAAAGGCATTTGGGAGCAGGGAAAGGAATAGATAGAACGAAAAACTAGACGGAATGAATTAATAAAATCCACAGCCAGGCTCAGGCCCCAATTTATCCAATCATTTCATCACATTCCTTTAGAGCTTGAGTTCAGGTTTTATTTGTTTTGATGTTTTGTTTTGAAATTCACTGACCACCTGCCAACAGGGACCGTACTCAGTGGGAGTGAGGCGGGGTGGGGGGGCAGCGCTGGAGAAGGGAACGAGCATTACAAAACAGGGCATCCAAACAGACAGGTTGTTCATAAACTGCATAACCAGTCCCTGAATAATTGAGAGTTGGTTGTAATTAACTACCTACTGAAATTAAAATATATGTCATGCTCACAGCATACATCACTTGATGCCAAAAGGAAAAAAAGAGAGAACTTATTTTTAAGAAATCCAACACAAGATTTAAAGTGCATTACATTTCTACATGCCATGCTTCTCCCAAACCTTACCTAAGGAGGATATCATCAGATAACTTATTAACCAAATTAAACCATGAAGCTTGCATCCTGTGGAATTGAATTTGGACTTCAAAATTCACTGGAAAAAATAGATTCACTACAACAGAAGACATTTCTAAGACAAGAAACAGCCAATACATTTTAATGATTTTTTTGGGGGCGGGGGGGGTACGCGGGCCTCTCACTGCCGTGGGCTCTCCCGTTGCGGAGCACAGGCCCCAGACGCACAGGCTCAGCGGCCATGGCTCATGGGCCCAGCCGCTCCGCGGCATGCGGGATCCTCCCGGACCAGGGTATGAACCCGTGTCCCCTGCATCGGCAGGCGGACTCTCAACCACTGCGCCACCACAGAAGCCCCAATACATTTTAAAATGTCATCACAGTATTGATTGAGAGAACTGTCAGAATAATTACACTTTTATATTGCTTTGAATTTTTATGTTAATTTTTTTAATCTCAACTATTTTTCTTGATCACCTGACCCAATATCTGTAAAGTCGTCTATTTATGAAAGTTATTCCGTATTGGGGGTCAACCAGAATTTATTAAGCATCTTCCATGTGCCAGGGACTGTCACCTGCTACTTCATTTATTACACACAAAAGTATCTAACTATTGACCCTGTTGAATCATTGCACATAATCTTATTTTCTCTGCTCTATAAAGTAGCAGGAAAGTATTTTAGCAACTACTAGAATTCACATGCTACAACACGCTCACATTCCACAACGTATTTAAGTATTGTCGTCAATGAGCTACTGCCAATCTATAGCTCCTCATTCATTACACATCTATTAAGATGTACAGACTGCAAACAACTGGCTACAGAGGCAGTAAATGACATATTGTCATGATTTGCTGTGTTGCTCTATTAATTCAAAGGAATAGACTCCATCTTCTGCAACACAGCTCTTTTTCCTTACAGCCATGCTCCCTCCTGAATAGGCCGAGAAGCAAACTCTGCCTCTCTCCCTTAAAAGTCTCAGCCAATATTAACGTTCTTAAATTCTTTCACACAAATTCTGGCTGGAAGATGTTTTTAAATTAATCTGATCTTTGTCTTTTTATGATTCCTGAGCACAATTTGTACTATAAAAAAATGCTTTCAACCTATTAAAGAAATCAACATAAAAATAATATGTTGAAGATTAAAAACTGTATCTGTTTTCTTTGCACTTTCTGGATTCTCCACTACTAAGAACTACTGTCTTTAAGAATGTGCTGCTTTTCTCTTAATCTTATAGTTACATACATTGTCACCCTCGCTTCTCAGCTTCCAGAAGGGATGAATATAAAACCAAGACCCTTCATTTCCTGCAGCATCCAAGGACACGCGCATGGCATTCTTCTCCAGTAAAGCGGGTAATCTCTTGTTGACAGTCAGATACTTGTTGCTTTTTATATGCAGTAGCTGTAGAAGAAAGATATGGATTACCGCCTTTATTCTTTGATCTCCTCTGCTAATTGCATATATGTGTTTATACTTATATCATGTGCCCACATAACACGGCTCGGGATAGAGTTTAAACAAAGTTCTTTCCAGACTCCATAGTCACCATCTTTCCAAGCCGACTTTCTTTGGGTTCCTCCTCACCTCCATCCCCAATTCTGTTTCATAATGAAGTGAGCACGTAAGGAAAACAAACCAGGGGACACTTCTGAATGATTTTCATCTACTGATAAATAATAGGATAAACCCAAGCTTTCCAAAGGAGACCAGGAGGTCCCCCCAAACTACATTCTTTCTCAATCCCTGCCTGGCCACAAAAACAGAACATATTAAAGAATAACCGAGGACCTGTAATAATGCACCAACCCACTTAGTATTATTAACCACCCCTGCCTGCAGACAGCCCTCACCCCTGGGGGCAGAGACAGCCTGCCCATTCTAAATAAACTCTGCCACTTCCATAAGAGGACACAATCCCACCCCTTCTCAGATGAGGGCAGAAGAACCACTGTTCGGGTTACTGGATTCCATGGGCAAAACCTTTCCAAGACATTACTGAGTAGGAAAACTAAAACAAATAACCTTCCTATTATTACAATCATTTCAAAAAAGAATGGTCGTTTTAATATCCACAATATAAGAAGGAAGTTATCTCAGAAACCAGTGAAAACCCTCATGGGCCAACCCCACTCCTTTTGGAATCCACCGTGTTAGAGAACGTGGCTCAGCCCCTAACTCACCACGCAAACATTCGCCAGTCAGGTTCTTGACAAGAAACATGAGCTCTGCTCGCTGGCACTTAGTATGAATCAAAACTTGGTTAAGAGAAACTCTAGTTATGGAGTACTGCCCAAGGGACATGCAGCCACAGGTATCACACAATCTATCATTAGATTAGCTCATACGTCCAGGGAGCCGCAGACCCAGGGCTCTCCTCTTGTACCATCAGAGAACCGCTTTGCCAGTCCTGTGCTCTGACACTTTGCCATTGGCCGATAACAAAACATCAGGGGATGTTATTTTTTGAAACAGCTCTATGAAACACCTCATTGTAGTATTTACAGTAAGGAAGTTGTTAAGGCCATATTAAACATATTAAACAGTGTCCTCTTTATGAGAGCTCATTGGAGAAACAGTTCGCTGGTCTTCTTCTGGGGAATGTTTGTGCTTCCAAACTTCTGACTTAGCTCTCTGTACGGACCTTCTATGTGAATGCTGTAATATTTCACACTGCCCTTATAGCTACTCAAGCAACAAAAAGGCTTCGAGCCAAAGTTTATCAGCCTTTACAGCATGGATTTTATAAACATGCCTCACCCTTGACTTCATTTTATTCATGCAATCATTCTTTTCCCTTTGATCCAGTTGCCTTATTTATTTCTATTAATATTTTATCTTATATGGAATGTATTTTTGAAAATGCCTTACATTCTTTTTGGAACAAGGTGGGGCATTCACAACTACCCAAGTAAAAAGCTAAAAGATCTAAGTGAAGCACAAGAAAGAAATGCTGCTGAGATAAATCAGTCTGTATACTAATTGAAATGGAAGAGCTAATAACTCAAGGACAGTTCTCATCTACAAGTACAATTTGAAAACTTTCCTCCCTACAAAATGAAAACATAAAGCTTCATTTGTTACAGGTTAGTCCCATTAATTCTAAAGGACTCTTTTGTTACAGGCTTTCCCCATTTTCTTCCTTTTGATTTAATAACTTGTGCATACATCTGGATAAGCTCACTTCTTTATGTGTATGCACCAGATTTATTCATACAGAATCGTGTGCTGAATATCAACAGAAAATATCACACTGTATAATTCCCACCAAAGAACAAGCCACTGTATCCCCCAATTTTAGGGCAGGTTGGCATTCCTACCAAATGCAAATTAACCATAAAATATTCACCCCTTTTAAGCAAAAGTAAATAGACACTTACTTGTATAACATTACTATATTTCACAATTTCTCCCAACAGCTTCTTATTCTCTGATTCATTTTGTTTTTGTTCCAGTTCTGCAGCATGCTATAAATTGATTATCAAATATTTAGTGTGGAAGCATAGAAAACAGAGCACAATAATTGACAAAGAAATAAGGTTTATTTTAGGAACAAAGAATACAACCAAGACTAAAATAGGCGGGTTGCTTTACTCTTGGTGCTTCAGGAGAAGAGGGGCAATAATTAAATACATGATGAAAATGTGCCATAAAAATCTCTCAGTTTAATGCTGAAATGTAGCCCAAAATATATTGAGATGCTTTTATGTTGGAAATTTAAGAAAAGTACTAGGCACTTTGGTCTTATAAAATTATTTTCAGAAGGAATATTGCTAGAGAAACCAAACATAGTAGGTAAATTTCAAAAGCCTCAAAATTCAGTTTCAATTCGAAAGTAACAGGAATTTTAATGACACAAAATAAGTTCTACTAAATTTACACAGAGCCCAGATCAGAAACAACAGACTTTCAATGTTTTTCCAATAGTCTTTCAAAAAAATTAGGTACTATGTCAAGTAAAATATAACTGGATTTGGTATTCCTGCAGAGATTCTGGACTGGTTTTCAGTGTGATGTGAATATCTGAATTAGTGTGGCACACCTGAATAAACAGCAGAAATGCACTACCGACACTCCAGGAAATCAGTAGCCACACCCTGTAACTTAAAAGTCCTTTCCACCTTTAATGTGTTGCCACATCTATTCTGAATCTCAGTGTATTGAGTGAAATCATTAAGCTACAGAATAGATCTTTTGTTATTGCTGTACTTGTTCTAGCCTAAACCAGACAGATGGAAGGCTGGCCCTTACCTGTAATTTCTTCAGCAAGGCTGCCTCTGTGTGGTTCCCTTGTTTAACTTGCTTGGCTTTCCAATATTGTTTCTGAGCAGAATATCGGTTCATAGGGCACACCTTAAAGAGGCAGTCTATGACAAACCAACAAACAAAAACACTGTAACTAAGGAAACCAGCATTTCTTAGATTTCCCTTATAGCCTAGCATTGGAATCTCGGAATCCCTGAGTATAAATAACATTTAAACATCATCTAGCCCATACTCCAGTCAACTGTTAAATTATCCCTATAACATCTTTTTTAAATAATCATTTAGCCTGTTAGAATACCACCTTTTTCATTAATTTATAGGAAATCACAGCTAGCGTGATTTATAAAGAAATCAAACCAATGTAATCATTATAAAGCACTTCTTAATTATAATGAGGTGCCTGGACTTAGAAAGTCAATAAAATGAGATTAGTGCCTTTCACTGCCTTATGTGACCTTGCACAATTAATTACTTATTCATGGTATGTATCTTTGACAGCCAAGGTGATGGAAGAAGTAGAAACAATCACAGTAATCAAGCAGTCGCATTTCAGTCATCTATTCCCCAAGCTTCCACATACCTGGGGTGAACATGGTGTAGACATCTGAGACGCAGTATGTTATAAGGGAAAAACAAAGCAAAACAAAAAAAACAAAAAAACTAAATCAAGATTATAGTCCTAACTCTACTACTAAATATCAAGTCAGGAAATAATAGTGGAATAATATAGTTAGTGATATCTCTAAGTCAAAAAACAAATTTTTTTTCTGTTAATGAGGAAAATGAAAGTTTGACTAAACAAGGCCTTCATATGCTAATGATTCTGTACATTTGTGGAATGGATAACACACAATCTAGAATAAAGGTCAATTCCGAATATTCTATAATAAAGGAGTATTGACATAGAAGATCTAAACATTATTTTCATTTTTCTCACAAAAAATTGTAAGAATTCTATGTAACAAATTTACCTTGTTTTGATCGATGTGTTAATATTTACAATCATTCCCATTTTTCAAGCATGTTTCACAAAAATAAAATTCAGTCAGCTCAAACATACATTTTAGCCACATTCTTGACTATATTATATGTGCACTCATTCTTTTATTCTCTTTAAAATTAATTATAAAATTAAATGAGACGACCTCTTTTCATATCTCACTTTTTTATGGTTCTAATGGCACACATGACCAAGAAATATGACCATAAATTTTTTAAGGAATTTTTCAAAGTCAGAAGAAATAATGACTTTTTTCCTGTAGCTTGTAATTATAAACACAAGTTCTATTGATTACCTCCCACCTATACATACAAAGCTATAGAAAACATTATTAACTTCTGGTCTAAAAGTTACTTATGTGGATGAGTAAAGATTTTATAACCAACAGAAAAGACACCTTCTAACCACTGAAAGTTGGTTGAGAGACTGTTAGAATTACAGTAGGTTACAGGAATCATCACTTAGAACAACGGTGTGAAAACCAAATAACTGGACCTGAAAACTGTTTTTCTTGACAACATATTTAATTGGCCCTAGAAAATATTTCCTATATATTAGTATCTACAAAGAGAATACACAATTTTTTCAAGCACACATATAGAGGTTGTTTACAGATAGCTCCAAAAGAGTGCTCCCAATTTAATACAGCAGGCTATTTAGACTGTCCTATATCAGGCAAGTGGCCAAACTCTACATTGTTTAGTGCAGCAAAAACACGAGTCCATATTCAAGTAGAACTGAACTCTATAATCTGCAGTCTCTACTTCTGACTTCCTTTAACTATGAAAAGAGAAAAAAAAATGTGTTCTTCTCCATTACTTCAAATTCCTAATTAACTTCATTAGGAAATGGTCTTTTTTTTTTTTTTTCTTTCTGCTGCGTTGGGTCTTCGTTGCTGCACGTGGCTTTCTCTAGTTGTGGTGAGTGGGGGCTACTCTTTGTTGAGGTGCGTGGGCTTCTCATTGCGGTGGCTTCTCTTGTGGCAGAGCACAGGCTCTAGGCACGCAGGCTTCAGTAGTTGTGGCACGCGGGCTCAGTAGCGGCTCACCAGCTCTAGAGCGCGAGCTTCAGTAGTTGTGGCGCACAGGCTTAGAAGCTCCGCGGCGTGTGGGATCTTCCCAGACCAGGGCTGGAATCCGTGTCCCCTGCACTGGCAGGCGGATTCTTAAGCACTGCGCCACCAGGGAAGCCCAGGAAATGGTCTTTTGACAAAGAAAATATTTGTCCTAAATTCTAGACCAACCAGTAGCACTCCTAACTAGTGGTATCCTTAGGTAACTAGGAAAGAAACTGGGTGTTGTGATCCTCGTCATCATAGCTAAAGTGATTGTGAAGCGAAGTTAAGCATCCAGCCAACTAAGGTTTACTGCCTAGGTTGTGCCTCTGGGTGCTGTAAGGCTCAGACCCTGTCCTCAGAAGCTCTCAGTCTAGCGGGTGAAACAGGCTGAAGTTTTTCAATGGGGCTCTGGGGAAGGTGCTGTGTGGTTCAGAGATGAATGCGACCTTTCACATTCTTTAGGGGAGGCCAGAAAAGTCTTCCAAAAAAGAAGGCACAAGTCAAGTGTTAAAGAACCCATACTAATTCAGCACATTCGCGAGAGGGTTCAAATGCTCAGAGGGGAGGGGCGTCCCAACCAGAGCCCATGGCCGGTACAAGGGCAGCGAAGGAGAATGCCCAGGGACCTGCCAACCGTGCCGAAAAACGACAGCCCCAGCTGCGAAATGAAATCGGTGAGGCTGGCTGAAATCAGCCTCTGCAGAGTGCCACGTTCTAGGTTAGAAGTATGCACTTCATCCCAGGGAAAATGCGAACTCTTATACAGGGTTTTCAGCTCTTACAGCACGTGAAGGATGATGTGAACACGAGGCAAGAAACCCAGCACAAAAGCCAACTGCCAGTGTGACGAGAGACAGGGAGGATCTGAATCTGGGCGTATGGGAGTTCTAGGGTAGCTGTAGATTTAAAAACAAAGCAGCAGAACCAACAGGCTTGGTCTTATCTCTTAGTGTGGGGTGGGGAAGGGCGAGGGAGAGAGAGAATGAGGATGGCCAAACAGGCTTCCATCCACTCCCTCTGAGACACTAAGGCTTAGATTTCCACAGCCCTTTCCATTTTCAGGGCCTCAGCTGTATGGTTCTCCTCAGCAACACTCCCCAGGAGGCAACTCATTTTGTAAATAACCGATCTGTTTCTGCGTGGCAACTAATATCACAGGACTATTTTGGTTGACAGGAGGGAACCTAGGGCATGCAGATGTCTGTAAAAATGCTTGTGGTGGTGGTGATTGTGACAGGTGTGTGTGTGTGTGCATGCGTGTGTGTGTAATTCTCTGCCTCCTTTGGAAAACTTTTTAAAAAATCTACTGGTCTTGGACTAGTCGTGTATTTTGTCTGATTCTAAATTTACTACATAATAAATGCATTAATAATACCTGCCACGCCTAATTCATAGGGCTGCTCAGGTGCGCAAAAAAGAGAATCCGTGAAACTACTCTGTGAACTTGAAAGGCATATTATAAATGTTAAATGTAAGGTATTATTATCAATATTGCTTCATTCATTCAGCGATAGCTTCACTGAGAGGTGACTAAACCCTTACAGAGCTCTCAGCAAAGAGCTTCAATAAGTAGAATTCTTGGATTAAACCCAAACATAACCCGAAAGTGCCCAATTCGTGACAAAGTGTTCGCCCCTTTGTTTTAAGATACCACGATGTGTTTTTTTATACAGTTCTTGAATTCCCTGAAACAGCATGGCAGGGAGCAGAGAGTGAAATCTCCATTACCTTGTAATATCTTTTAAAATATGCAGAAGCAATCACTAGCACCAGCATGAATGCAGCCTTTGACGAAAAGCCTGTGTTTCTCTGGCATGCAGGAACCCAGAGCTATTCATACTCCTCACCCTGCTTCTAGAACTAGCTCTCTAGAATCCCTTAGTCAGCTCATTCTCTAAAGTTAGAGATGTATAAACTGCTAGGAAAAAAGGTCTTGGGGGGTTTTCTAATTAGAAACCTGCTCAGTGTCATTTATTAACTAGGTAACAACAATCTTTTCAGCATTTCAAGACTCAAAGAATAATAAAAAAGGCAAGATTTGCTTCATAGAGCAAACACCAAAAGCACAAAGAGAAGGAAGTAATTTGAGTTAAATTTTTTAAAAGCTTAACCTTAAGAACTAAGGCCAGCAACTTCACAGAATTACATAAGTTTAGGAAATGTTAGAAATTCCACAAAATGGGCTATGTTCAGTCGGGCAACATGCTAGAAACAATGTCTCAGAATTATTGTAAAAAAACTGTTTTTTTACAACCGTGGAAGGAAACCAAGCCTCCCAGAAGTGCTCGTGTTAAACTAAAAGATCTGCTGGCATCTTTAACCTGCAAATAAATGCTAGTGGAGGGAAGAAATATGAAAGCCATTCAAATGGTGTGGAGCACATAATCCGTGGTATATAACACCCTGTGAATCAAAGAACTAACCTTCTCACGCGATTCCACATACGTCTGGAAGGAACCCAGTCTAAACCTCCACTCACAATACCTCACTAAATAGTTCTGCAACGTTTTGCTTTGTATGTATACAAGTACTTCCTAAAATATTTGTATCTAAGGCAGCTTCTGCACCCCAGAAATTGACTTTAGGACCCCATTCTGGGCTATTATATAGGATGTTCAAGTTACGTAGCGGCCAGCAATTTCCTTTGGTAATGGTGGAAAGAAAACTTTGTTTCATTTCTCCTCCCTCCAAAAGATGTTGTAAGATTTTTTTTTAATTTTTTTGATGTGGATTATTTTTAAAGTCTTTATTTAATGTGTTACACTATTGCTTCTGTTTTTGTGTTTTTGGTTGTATGGACCCAAGCCATGTGGGATCTTAGCTCCCTGACCAGGGATCGAACCCACACCCCTGCTTTGGAAGGCAAAGTCTTAACTACCGGACCGCTAGGGAATTCCCCAGATGTGTATACGATTTAAATGAGGCAAGACATAATTAAACCATCAGCAAATGCCTGTCACAAAGCAGGCTCTTTCATGGTAGCTTGTAAAATTACCTCATACTGATTACAGGGAACGTGGTTGTCAAGGGCTTTATTGTCTCCACATGGAGAAAGGTGAGGAGGGAGGAGCTTTCCTTTTTCTCTTTTTCATATAAACAGGATGAAGCAGAATTCCATGAAGACAACAGAACCTTCCCAATGATAAACTGGAAAGTGGTAACAAAACTCTCCCTAGGGTCAGGGACAGGCAGACAAGGGGCCACTAGACACCAGCAATTAGAATTCAGAGTTGGTCAGGGGAGAGGTACACATTCATTAGCCAAAAATATAACTGTAGCTCTCTTTTTGTTTTTCAGTTTCTCTAAGAAATGCATCCTGAAATACAGTGTGTGTATAGAACTCTTTATGTTTAGAGTGTGTTTTTAAAAGGAGTCTGTTTTGTTTATGCATGGAAATTTCAAACCAAACATCTACTCCTTTGGTCATAGTCAAAAGCAAGTACAGAGAGGGTATGTAAGAGGCAAAGTGTCCTCTAGAATGTTACAAAGGCTAAAGAAAATTTATTGCAGTTGTTAGCAAACATTAAAATTTATCACAATATATGGCTGGACGACCATGAATTATTACAGGATAACTTCCTCTAAGCAAGAGTCAGCTATTTTACTACTCAAGAGGGAGAGAAACGGCCTTTTGTAATTACAGGCTTGTAGACTACGAAGATGTTAGAACTCTGAAGGGGCCCGAGATAAAATCCAACCTTCCCCTTCTCTGAGATAAACAAGCAAAACCTCAGAGTGCGTTGCCTTAGTCATTCACGACAGACTCTCTAGATTAAAATAATTTATAAATATGAACAAGTTCAACCACACATAGGATGCTTGAAAGCCCTGACAAGTGACTGCCTGGCCCCTTGGTGGCAGGGATGTTAATACCATACTTTGTAAGGACCTACTGTATAGCACAGGGAACTCTACTCAATGCTCTTTACTGGCTTATATGGGAAAAGAATCTTAAAAAGAGTGGATATATGTATATGTATAACTCCTTCACCTTGCTGTACACCTGAAGCTAACACAGACTGTAAATCAACTATACTCCAAAAAACATTTTTAAGTACAAATAAAAAAAATTTTTAAATACCATACTTGGTTTGCTCATTACAGATTACTGCCATGGAGTACTTTATGAACTATATAGAGTACTATATATTGATAATAAAGATCATTTGATCCTCACAACACCCTTGAGATTTAGCTGGGATTATTTTCTCCATATTCCAGAGAAGGAAACTGAGACTCTTCTTAAGTCCACACAGTTGGTAAGGAAATGAGCTGGAATTTGAACTGAGATCCTCTGATATATGTCTTTATCTATCTACATCCATAGATACATAAATATCTGATATCTAGATAGATAGATAGATAGATATAAAAGAGTTGTAATACTTCAAAAGAAACATTTATGTTTTCTCATGGGAAATATGCCACATGTGCATATACAATTAACGGTAAGACATCAATAGGAATGTTATAAAATCTTAGTCTCAAAAACATTAATTATCTGACTCCTAGATTAATGGCTAAATACTCAGAAACAAATGAAACTTTCTATTCTGCTTCCGTTGGAGTGAGGCAGAAAAACTAAATCCAAATGCACCAATGCTAATTTTCATTCTTGTCAAGTTGTAAATTTTAGCATTAAGCAAACCATTACATTAGACATAAGTAGAAATCGCTATCAGAACATCATAATGTATAATTTTTCAATTAATTTTTCCCATCCTCAAATTATCATATTAACAGTGATAATCATAAAACAGCGTAATAAGCAGACTGATTCCAAAATCAAAATACAAGTCTCCAAATCCCATTACACAAATATTAAGTCTGAAAGAAAAGAAATGCAAGTAAATTTATATATACATAAATGTGTGTGTCTATACATATAGACACATACGTACACAATACTTACATATATAATATATTTTATATATGTTTACTTGTATTTTCATTTATAAGTATATAATATACTGCCATAGTGTCTCCTACGTATCAGGGGTGGTCACATTCCATCACTTAATTCTTCTAAAAACCCTCTGAGGTAACCATTAGCTTGATAAATGAAGAAAGAAAAACTCTAAACGTTTTAAAGATCTATCCTAAAGTCTCAAAACTAGTTTTAAGACTTAATCCAGATCAATCTCTGTCCAAAGCCCATCTTCGTAATTTCATAGAAGACACTCCATATTTATGAAATTAAAACATAAAAAAATACATGTACTTCACATCCATTAGGACAGTTAATTTTTTTTAAAAGAGCAGAAAATAACAAGAGTTGGAGTGAATGTGGAGAAACTGGAACCCTTGTGCATTGTTGGTGGGGATATAAAATGATGCAGCCGCTATGAAAAACAGTATGGCAACTGCTCAAAAAATAAGGTTTGATCATAAGATTACCATATGATCCAGCAATTCCACTGCTGAGTATACAACAGAATTGAAAGTTGAGTCTCTTATGTTCATAGCAGCATTATTCACAATAGACAAAAAGTAGAAGCAATACAAATGTCCATCAAGAGATGAATGGATAAACAAAACGTGGTATACATTTACAAGGGAATATTATTCAGCCATAAAAAGAATAAAAATTCTGATACATGCTAAAAAAGTGCATTTAGGTACATTCACTGAAATTAAAACACACAACATGATAGTCTAGCTTTCCCTGGTTTCATACTTCTAGAGACCTGAATTTCTCCTATAAGGGCCCCAAAATGTATGAAAAAGAGACTATCCAAGTATCTGTAACTATGACTTAATAGAAGTAACAAAGCAGCAAGTTAGAAACAGTGGGCAGGGAATTTTATGGCCTCAAGGCCTCCACTTGGAAAGTCCTAATTTTCGAATAGCTGAACAACTAAATTCTTAAGACAGGTAAATTCACTTTATAGAGATAGGCTTTTTAAACCAGTTTTAGCATTGCAATAATAACTCCTGGCCTAAATTTTTTTTTAAGTCAAACACAGGATATTTTATGCCATGTTACAGTTATGTAATGGAGACTTATGTAATATTTAGATTGAAGAATTGCTCACTGTTCATTGTCTAGTTACTAAATTAATTGCAATTCTCATCTGGAAGAACCAAAACAAAATCAGTTTGTTGTGCTAGGTCCTCTGTGACCAGATATTTACCCATAAGAACAAGAAAAGATCATAAAGTCCTAATCATCATTATTACTGTAGATTTATGCCCAAGTGAGACTAGCTTTTTGTTGCTTATTATAACCATAAAGCATCTATCTCTATAAATAATTTAGCAGTCAATGGACAATAACTTTAGAGAAGTGTTTTAAAAACTGTAATTGTGAAAACCAGGTTTCAAGTCAATTTATTTGGTTCAATCAGCCATTTATGAATGGAATGGAATGGAATGGAATGGAGTGGAATAGAACTGAATGGAACAGGAAGGGAAGGGAAGAGAAGTAGAGGACACTGCAATAGCAAGTAATCTTTTCAAGAAACTTGTTCCTGAGGGCCTACTGTAGAGCACAGGGAACTCTGCTCAATATTCTGTAATAACCTAAATGGGAAAAGAATTTAAAAAAGAATAGATATATGTATAACTGAATCACTTCACTGTACACTGAAACTAACACAACATTGTTAATCAACTATGCTGCAATATAAAATAAAAAAATTTTTTTAACTCTGAGAAAAAAAAGAAACTTGTTTCTGGGGTGTGTGTGTGTGTGTGTGTGTGTGTGTGTGTGTGTACATGTTGGATTACAATGTGAAATGTACAGTATTCCATACTGAGAGTTGCAATAAAAAGTGTCTGAGGACTTCCCTGGTGGCACAGTAGTTAGGAATCCGCCTACTAATTCAGAGGACAGGGGGTCGAGCCCTGGTTCAGGAAGACCTCACATGCCGCGGAGCAACTAAGCCCGTGCGCCACAACTACTGAGCCTGCTCTCTAGAGCCCACGAGCCACAACTACTGAGCCCGTGTGCCATAACTACTGAAGCCCGCGTGCCTACAGCCCATGCTCCGCAACAAGAGAAGCCCCGCACCACAACAAAGAGTAGCCCCCGCTCACCGCAACTAGAGAAAGCCCGCGCACAGCAACGAAGACCTAACACAGCCATAAATAAATAA
This sequence comes from Monodon monoceros, assembly GCF_005190385.1. Taxonomy (NCBI): domain Eukaryota; kingdom Metazoa; phylum Chordata; class Mammalia; order Artiodactyla; family Monodontidae; genus Monodon; species Monodon monoceros. Next base: position 21,396,597 of record NW_021703783.1, read on the forward strand.
ATTTATTTTTTTTTTTAAGTGTTTGAAAGTCACTATTCTAGAGGGCTATACATGTATATAGGTTAGGGTTAAGGGAACCGAAATATTTAAAAAAAACAAATAAATATAAAGAGAAGAGAAGAGGAGAGGAGGAGGGGGGAGGGGGAGGGAGGAGAGGAAGCAAGGACAGGAAGGAGGGAAGAAAGGAATGGAAGGAGGGAGGGAGGAAGGAATCCTGTGGTCAAGAGGAGAGAAAACTGAGACTACTAAGGGACCTTCTTTTTGCTCTATAATTACTTTTGAAGTCCAGCTTTTACTTTGAAATAAAAACTATCCTTTTATTAACTGCCCCGTCAAATTTTTATATAGCCAATTACAATGAAACAGGAAGATGCCCTTTTAAATATATCTTCCTCCTTTTCACCCCCACTCTAGTTAACTTCTACCTTTACGCCTGTACCGATCCATCAAATGGTATCTTTCATTAGTTAATATGTTTGCATGTAACTCTACGTTCACAACCTATTATCTGGTATATGGAAGATGCTCAGAATCTGCAGGGGAAACACCTGCCAAGTTGCCTGAGAAACAATCATTAGATTTCTGTTCTTTCTGCTCCGAAAGGTTTTAGTCTTTTTTGTATCCTGTTAAAATGCAAAAACCTGAGAAGGGAACACACTAAGATCCTGGTTCTCAGTTTAAAACTGGAGATGGGTTGGTGCTGCAGATCTGGGGAAAGCACCTTTTACATTACCAATGCCTGGGAAGGATGTGAGGAAAGGAGTGCATCAAATTTTCCGATGGCGCAGACTGGGGAGGAATAACTAATTTGACAGACAAAAATCTAGATTTTAAATAATCTCTACAGGACAAACATCAACACAATTAAACTTCAAACAAACATAGAGTTCTGCATCTAAATTCAGAAAAATTCAACTGCTTCGGTATCTGATAGACTTGAATTCAACTTCATATAATTATAGTGACCATACAGCCCTGTGTGCCCAGGACAATTCTGGTTTATGCCTGTTACCTGTGCCTAATTATTAATTGTGTCCTTTTTCCACTCTCAAAAGTGTCCTGGTTTAGATGAGACCTGGTTTAGGTGAGTATATGCTCACCCCAAATATAATAAATGAATACCGTGATGTGGCAGCTGGAAAACTGATGGAGCCATTTTAGACTTACTCATGGCAGAATGGAGCCCCAACCAGAGAAGCAGGGACACATCCAGAATATTAGGCTCAATTATAGACACCTTGGGACTTCCCTGGCAGTCCAGTTGTTAAGACTCCGTGCTTCCAATGCAGGGGAGCAGGTTTGATCCCTGGTTGGGGAACTAAGATCCCACATGCCATGTGGCCAAACAAAAAAAAAAGTTATAGATGTCTAGAATGTTGGGCTCAATTATAGCTGCCACATTTTAAGTGGCATCCTGACAAAATAGCCTGTATCCAAAGTTGGGCAAATGGGAAAGCAGGCATAATATAGAAATCACGTTGTTTGAAGAACAATGGTTCGAACTGGAAAACACTGCCCAACACAGGAAAGAAACAGTAGGCGTAATCTTACTTTATAAAGCTGAAGGTCTACATGTAAAAAGGGGGAGACATTTTTTTTCTATACTAATTCACTATCAATTAGTTCAATGTAAGGAAAATCTTGCCAGCAATTGGAAATGTCCAAAAAATACAAATTAATCACAGACAGGTGAACTTTTACAATAGTGTTCAGGCAGAGGCAGATGAGAAATGCTGTAGAAGGGATCTTGCATTGGGAAGACGGCCCCTTCCAAATACTACTTACTACCTTCTGTTTTATGACGGGAATTGTGGCAGAGATGATTGGCATGAAAGGGTAGAGCTCATGTCTAGTATTTACTGATAAAAAGCTCAGACGGCTCACCTGCCCCAGCTGTGTTTATCACATTGTGGATGGGTCTGGAATCTCACTATTACAAGGACCAGAAAATTGCAGCCTTGGATCTTATAAGCCTTCTACTATTAAATACCTGTCAGTACTAGGTTAAAATACTCAAAGTTAAAGCAATACATAAATATCCATTATTATTACTTCCAACTTTACATTCCAGATGAGCAAATACAGTTGTGTTTATTATATCTCGGAGTTTCAGAAGCATGATGCTTGTTGTGATGTTCTATCACTTAAGTTTTTTAATTTCATAAGATACTCCCAGATGAAAAGAAGATGAACAGAAAACTAAAGTTTAAAGAATGATAACCAAGAAAGACCCTGTCCCCACAAAACACACCACACACACACACACACATACACACACACTCTAATAGCAGCTAACACTGAATGATCAAGCACTATGTACCAAGCACTATGATAAGAGCTCCACGTGGATTCTTTAATCTTCACAGAAAAATAAGAGGCAGGTCCTACTATCATTCCCATTTTACAGACGGTGAAACTGTAGGTTGAAGGTTAGGTTCTGCCCAGGGTCACAGAGTTAAACAAGTGGCGGAGCTGGGATTCAAACACACACCACTAACTTCGGGGTCTGTGCTTTTATACACTGAAGGTGGAAAGGACACACATAACCCAGCTATGTTGCACGTTTGGAAGTAAGGGCAGTAGATATTGAAGAAGTGGGAAGTGGCAGAAAGTAGGCTGGACATGAGCCTGCTTTTCAGAAGAAGGAAACTGAAAGATGGGGTGACAGAGAAGTTGCTGCAGAAAACAGGGCAGGGGAAATCAAAGCATGAGGAGGTATTTTCTTCTCCCTGTAATTTTTTGTCGTCTCCTTCCACTTTTCCTCTTCCCTCCACAACTGTAAAATTTTGTTGTCCTCTTCCTTCACTTCCTAGGTTCTCTCTCATTCCATCTCTCTTTTCAGTTTTGTCTAGTTCTTTCTTTTTTCCAATCATTTTCTTCCTTTCATTTTACTCTTTCCCTAATCTCTTCTCTGAACTTTCTCTTTACTTTTCTTTTTTCTTTCTTTCTCTTCCTTACATGATTACAAAGTTGTGCTTAAGAGGTATTATGATTTTCCTTGGATAAGATTATACCTTTTGTATTTCAAATAAAATACAGATGAATTGGACATTTTCTTATCAAAACTCAACTTAAAATTAACTTGCAAAAGCAAAACATATATCTAACAAGGGCTTGGATCCAGAATATAGAAAGTATTTTTACAATGCAATAAAGGAACACATACAACCCAACAGATATGAACAGACACTTCACCAAAGAAAGATACACGGAAGGCCAGTAAGCACAGGAAAAGATGCTCAACATCACTGGTTATTAAGGAAATGCAAATTAAAACCACAGTCACATACCACTACACACCCCCTAGAAAGGCTAAAATAAAAAAGAATGACAACATCACAGTGGTGAAGATGTGGGGCAACTGGAAGCCTCGCACATGGCACATACATACATGTATACATACCCTCATTCATGGTACGAAGCAAATGGTTCAGCAACTTGAGAAAACGTTTTGGTAATTTCTTGAAAAGTTAAACATATACTGAATATATGATTCAGCAATCCCCATTCCTAGGTATTTACTCAAGAGAATTAAAACACACAAAGCCTCGTACAAAAATGTTCATATCAACAATCATTCATAATAGCCACAAAAAAAGGGAAACAACCCACCTCCAAATGTGGTAGTATATCTATACAACGGAATGCTACTGAGCCAAGAAAGAGGACTGAACTACTGATACACACAAGAGCATGAATAAATCTCAAAAACATATACTAAGGAAAAGAAGCCAGACACAAAAAACTATACACCATGCGATGCCACTTATATAAAATTCTAGAAAAGTCAAACCTAGAGCATCCACAAGAAAGTCAGTGGTTCACCTGGCACTGGGCTGGGGACAAGGATTGACTGCAAAGGGGCAAGAAGAATTTTTTTTTGCGGGGAGGGCGGGACGGTGATAGAAGTATGATTATAGTGTTGGCTGCACAACTGTTACCAAAACTCATTGAACCGAGCACTTAAAATGGGTGAATGTGATTGTATGTAAGTTATTGTGCAACAAAACATCAATAGATTTGTAGACCGCCCTCAACTGCTTACTTTTCTATGGATCAGTGGTGTCCCATAAATATTCTTAAGATAAAAGATAAACCTTGGACTTCCCTGGGGGCGCAGTGGTTAAGTATCCACCTGCCAATGCAGGGGACACGGGTTCCATCCCTGGTCCGGGAAGATTCCACATGCCGCGGAGCAACTAAGCCTGCGAGCCACAAATACTGAGCCCACGTACCACAACTACTGAAGCCCGCCTGCCCTAGGGCCCGTGTGCCACAACTACTGAACCCATGTGCCACAACTACTGAAACCCGTGCACCTAGAGCCCATGCTCCACAACAAGAGAAGCCACCACAGTGAGGAGCCCGTGCACCACAACCAAGAGTAGCCCCTGCTCACCACAACTAGAGAAAGCCGCACGCAGCAATGAAGAGCCAACACAGCCAGAAAAACAAATAAATTAATTAATTAAATAAAAATATTTTTTTTAAAAAAAGATAAACTTTGAGGACATAATAAGGACTTGTTTTTGTTGTTTGGGTTGTGGTTTGCTTGGTCTGGGAGGAAGAGTTAGACGGGGTGACTTGTCGGCTACATAACAGGCTCTAGCTGCCTGCCCTGCACCTGGAGGCTCTCACACATACTTGGCAGTTGACTGATAAGACACACCCAGGGGTGCACCTGGGACATCTGGTTAAACCTAGTGAGACACATTTTCCTAAACATGCCACACAATAAAATTGAGGCTTATTCCAAACTTTAATTTTAATTTGGAGGAAAGAACAGCCTGGAATACCTTGTCCCACCTGAAAGTGAGTGACACAGACTGAGTCACATCAAAAGGACTTGAAAAGGGATGAGGCTTGTTGTGAAGTTCTCAAATACTACAGAACTGAAAGAATGAGGACTTCACAACAAGCCTCATCCTTGAACAAGAATGACGCTACCTGTGCATAAAGATTAATGACTAAATTGGATTAAAGCACATCAAATACATTAAAGTCCATGAGTTCATAGTTATAAGAAAAATACTTATTAGTACTCTTTGGAGGTCAGGGTACCAACTCATTACTCTAAATACGAGGAAGTAAAGGAAACTAAGCATTAAAAAAGAAAGACAAGAAAAGAGGAAGGTAAAACAGCACATATGCAGCGTATACACAGAAGCATGTCTGTGCTACCCTGCAAAATGGAAGAAGCAAGCTGCACCACACTGCATAATGTGATCTCAGGGTTGTAAAAACAAACAAATCTACACCATGCTTGACAAAAACTCCAGGACGATAAACTAGTAACCTTGAGGAATGGAAATGGGCATTGCAGAGCAGGGAAAATTATTTTCATTTTGTGCTTTTTATTACTTTTATAAAAATTTTAAGCCAATAATGTTTTTTAAAAATTTTTTTTCATTTTCCAAGAAAAAGATCTAACTTACTATGGACTATTTAATTGGCCACTTCATTTAGTCCACACAACGTTCTTTTCCATGGAACTCTGTGATTGAGTGGCACCCAATTATTCATCCATGAAGAAAATGTGAGACAGGAAACTCTTCCAGGCTGAGGAGGGGAAGGCTCCTGGTGAGGAAGGAAGCTGGAGGCGTGCACACCCAGCTCCGAGGCCAGCGGCACCTGCGGCCAGGGCAATGCCTTCTCAGCCTGGGAGGGTCCAGTTCAACTGCAATGTATCCTTTTTAATCTCCAGTTAAGGAGCTGAACAGGAGTGGTGAAGAATACAATTAGAAAAGTTCTCAAATGCTAGCAGAACTGAAAGAATGAGGACTTCACAACAATAACAGTGACTTTGTAAGTGCTAGTAATTCTTACCCCTTCTGTCAAAGAGATCAGGATCTCTGTATTAGCCAGTGTTATATCTGTGACTATATGGTCCTTCCTATGTGAACATCAGTTGACAATGACAGCTTGGAATAGAAGATCTTAAAGAGTAAGGGGAAGGCTGAAGAGGACTGATATTTTTAAGGTATTACAAAATTGAGAAGATTCTTTTTTTAATACTTTATTTTATTTCATTTCATTTCATTTGGCCATGCCATGAGGCATGCGGGATCTTAGTTCCCCAGCCAGGGACTGAACCTGTGCCCCCAGCGGTGGAAGGGTGAAGTCTTAACCACTGGACAGCCAGGGAATTCCCCAAAATTGAGAAGATCCTTAACCTAGGAACCAAGAACACACAGTTGGATGGGATTCATGGAGGTTCATAAATCCCACAAAGGTGTAAGATAAATTTTGTGTGTGTGTGTGTGTGTGTGTGTGTGTGTGTGTGTGCATTTTCTATGGGAGGGCCTATAGCTTTTATCAGATTCTAAGAGGGATCTAGGCCCCTCAAAACCCGTAGTGACCACTACTGTAAGGTAATGCACCATTATAAATTATCTTAGGCTCTCAAGCTGGTAACTGTACAAACATAGTGAGCCGTAGGCAGGCATGAGCTAAGCTCTGCTTTGTTAATCAACAGGAGAAAAAGTATATAAGGAAGGAGAGGATTGTTACAAGATGCTTTTCAGAGAGATTAAACAGAAGAAAAGTCAGTCCTAAATGTGTGCCCAGGCAGGGAAGGACTCCTGCAGCAGGTTGGCAAGAAGCCAAGGGCATGTCCAGCACCAACGTGAATAAGCACGCTGGAATGATGCAGAAAGACAGATAAAGAAGGATGGCCTAGCAACCTCACTTCTGTGTATTTACCCAGGAGAAATGAGTGCTTTTTCCACCAAAAGACATATAAAGAATGTTCACAGCAGTATTATTCACCTTAGCCTCAAACTGGAAACAACCCACATGTCCATCAATCGGAGATAGATAAATTGCGGCATGTTCATAGAATAAAATCCAAAAAAGTAATGAAAAAGAATGAACTGCTGCAACATGCAACAACAAAAATGAATTAATTACATAGACATAATGTTGATCAGAAGAAACCAGCCACACGAGGATGTGCTTTTCACTCCTAGGTCTATACTCAAGAGAATTGAAAACGTGTGTCCCACACAAAAAACTGTACGTGAATGTTTATAGCAACATTATTCATACCAGCCTAAAATGGGAAGCAACCCAAATTTCCATCAACTGAGGACAGATAAACAAAATATCGTATATTCCCACAATTGAGATATTATTCAGGAGTAAAAAGGAATGATTTCCTGATTCATGATACAACATGAATAAACCTTGAAAATATTATACTAAGTGAAAGAAGCCAGTCACAAAAGGCCACATGTTATATGTTTCCATTTATATGAAATGTCCAGAATACACAAGTCCATAGGGACAGGAAATAGATTCGTGGTTGCCAGGGGTAGAAGTGGGGGAGATGGGGGAGTGACTACTAATAGCTACATCTTTTGGGGATGTTGAAAAGTTCTGGAATTAGAGAGTGGTGATAGTTGCACAAATTTGTAAATATACTAAATAACACTGAATTGTGCGCTTTAAAATGTAAATTTTTATGGTATATACATTATATCTCAATTTGAAAACTTAATTAAAAAATACTGTGGGGCTTCCCTGGTGGCGCAGTGGTTGAGAGTCTGCCTGCCGATGCAGGGGACACGGGTTCGTGCCCTGGTCTGGGAAGAGCTCACATGCCACAGAGCAGCTGGGCCCGTAAGCCATGGCCACTGAGCCTGTGCGTCTGGAGCCTGTGCCCCGTAACGGGAGAGGCCACAACAGTGAGAGGCCCGCGTACCGCAAAAAAAAGAAAGAAAAGAAATGAAAAAATATGAAAAGCAGCAAGGGAAAAACAACAAATAACACACAAGGGAATCCCCATAAGTTTAACAGCTAATCTTTCAGCAGGAACTCTGCAACCCAGAAAGGAGTGGCAGGACATATTTAAAGTGATGGAGGAGAAAAACCTACAACCAAGATCACTCTACCCAGCAAGGATCTCATTCAGATTTGATGGAGAAATTAAAACCTTTACAGACAAGCAAACGCTAAGAGAATTCAGCACCACCAAACCAGCATTACAACAAATGCTAAAGGAATTTCTCTAGGCAGGAAACACAAGAGAAGGAAAAGACCTCCAATAACAAACCCAAAACAATTAAGAAAATGGTCATAGGAACATACATATAGATAATTACCTTAAATGTAAATGGATTAAATGCTCCAACCAAAAGACATAGACTGGCTGAATGTATACAAAAACAAGACCCATATATACGCTGTCTAAAAGAGACCCACTTCAAACTTAGGGACACATACAGACTGAAAATGAGGGGATGGAAAAATATATTCCATGCAAATGGAAATCAAAAGAAAGCTGGAGAAGCAATTCTCATATCAGACAAAATAGATGTTAAAACAAAGACTATTACAAGAGACAAAGAAGGAGACTACATAATGATCAAGGGATCAACCCAAGAAGAAGAAGATATAACAATTGTAAATATTTAGGCACCCAACACAGGAGCACCTCACTACATAAGGCAAATACTAACAGTCATAAAAGGAGAAATCGACAGTAACACAGTCATAGTAGGGAACTTTTAACACCCCACTTTCACCAATGGACAGAACATACAAAATGAAAATAAATAAGGAAACACAAGCTTTAAATGATACATTAAACAAGATGGACTTAATTGATATTTATAAGACATTCCATCCAAAAACAACAGAATACACATTCCTCTCAAGTGTTCATGGAACATTCTCCAGGATAGATCATATCTTGGGTCACAAATCAAGCCTTGGTAAATTTAAGAAAATTGAAATCATATCAATTATTTTTTCCAGCCACAACACTATGAGACTAGATATCAATTACAGGAAAAAAAACTGTAAAAAATACAAACACTTGGAGGCTAAACAGTACACTACTTAATAACCAAGAGATCACTGAAGATATCAAAGAGGAAATCAAAAAATACTTAGAAACAAATGACAGTGAAAACACGATGACCCAAAACCTATGGGATGCAGCAAAAGCAGTTCTAAGAGGGCAGTTTATAGCAATACAATCCTACCTGAAGAAACAAGAAGCATCTCAAATAAACAACCCAACTTTACACCTAAAGCAATAAGAGAGAGAAGAACAAAAAAAAACCCAAAGTTAGCAGAAGGAAAGAAATCATAAAGATCAGATCAGAAATAAATGAAAAAGAAATAAAGGAAACGATAGCAAAGGTCAATAAAACTAAAATCTGGTTCTTTGAGAAGATAAACAAAATTGATGAACCATTAGTCAGACTCATCAAGAAAAAAAGGGAGAAGACTCAAATTAGAAATGAAGAAGGAGAAGTAACAACTGACACTACAGAAATACAAAGGATCATGAGAGATTACTACAAGCAACTCTATGCCAATAAAACCGACAACCTGGAAGAAATGGACAAATACTTAGAAATGCACAACCTTCCAAGACTGAGCCAGAAAGAAATAGAAAATATGAACAGACCAATCACAAGCACTGAAATGGAAACTGTGATTAAAAATCTTCCAACAAGGGCTTCCCTGGTGGCGCAGTGGTTGAGAGTCCGCCTGCCGATGCAGGGGACACGGGTTCGTGCCCTGGTATGGGAGGATCCCACGTGCCGCGGAGTGGCTGGGCCCGTGAGCCATGGCTGCTGAGCCTGCGCGTCCGGAGCCTGTGCTCCGCAGTGGGCGAGACCACAGCAGTGAGAGGCCTGTGTACCGCAAAAAAAAAAAAAAAAATCTTAGAAAAATCTTCCAACAAGAGCCCAGGACCAAATGGCTTCACAGGCGAATTCTATCAAACATTTAGAGAAGAGCTAACACCTATCCTTCTCAAACTCTTCCAAAATATAGCAGAGGGAAGAACGCTCCCAAACTCATTCTACGAGGCCACCGTCACCTTGATACCAAAACCAGACAAGGATGTCACAAAGAAAGAAAACAACAGGCCAATATCACTGATGAACATAGATGCAAAAACCCTCAACAAAATACTAGCAAACAGAATCCAACAGCACATTAAAAGGATCATACGCCATGATCAAGTGGGGTTTATTCTAGGAATGCAAGGATTCTTCAATATACGCAAATCAATCAATGTGATACACCATATTAACAAACTGAAGGAGAAAAACAATGTGATCATCTCAATAGATGCAGAGAAAGCTTTCAACAAAATTCAACACCCATTTATGATAAAAACCCTGCAGAAAGTAAGCATAGAGGGAAATTACCGCAACATAATAAAGGCCATAGATGACAAACCCACAGCCAACATCATCCTCAATGATGAAAAACTGATACCATTTCCACTAAGATCAGGAACGAGACAAGGTTGCCCACTCTCACCACTCTTATTCAACATAGTTTTGGAAGTTTTAGCCACAGCAATCAGAGAAGAAAAAGAAATAAAAGGAGTCCAAATCAGAAAAGAAGAAGTAAAGCTGTCAGTGTTTGCAGATGACATGATACTACACATAGAGAATCCTAAAGATGCTAGCAGAAAACTACTAGAACTAATCAATGAATTTGGTAAAGTAGCAGGATACAAAATTAATGTACAGAAATCTCTTGCATTCCTATACACTAATGATGAAAAATCTGAAAGTGAAATTAAGAAAACACTCCCATTTACCATTGAAACAAAAAGAATAAAATATCTAGAAATAAACCTACCTAAGGAGACAAAAGACCTGTATGCAGAAAATTATAAGACACTGATGAAAGAGATTAAAGGTGATACAAAGAGATGGAGAGATATACCATGTTCTTGGAATGGAAGAATCAACATTGTGAAAATGACTCCACTACCCAAAGCAATCAACAGATTCAATGCAATCACTATCAAACTGCCACTGGCATTTTTCACAGAACTAGAACAAAAAATTTCACAATTTGTATGGAAACACAAAAGACCCTGAATAGCCAAAGCAATCTTTTGAAAGAAAAACGGAGCTGGAGGAATCAGGCTCCCTGACTTCAGACTATACAAAGCTACTGTAATCAAGACAGTATGATACTGGCACAAAAGCAGAAATACAGATCAATGGAAAAGAATAGAAAGCCCAGAGATAAACCCATGCACATATGGTCACCTTATCTTTGATAAAGGAGGCAAAAATATACAGTGGAGAAAAGACAGCCTCTCCAATAAGTGGTGCCGGGAGAACTGGACAGCTACATGTAAAAGAATCAAATTAGAACACTCCCTAATACCATTCACAAAAATAAACTCAAAATGGATTAAAGACCTAAGTGTAAGGCCAGACACTATCAAACTCTTTGAGGAAAACATAGGCAGAACACTCTATGACATAAATCACAGCAAGATCCTTTTTGACCCACCTCCTAGAGAAATGGAAAGAAAAAGAAAAAGAAACAAATGGGACCTAATGAAACTTAAAAGCTTTTGCACAGCAAAGGAAACCATAAACAAGATGAAAATACAACCCTCAGAATGGGAGAAAATATTTGCAAATGAAGCAACTGACAAAGAATTAATCTCCAAAATTTACAAGCAGCTCATGAAGCTCAATATCAAAAAAACAAACAACCCAATCCAAAAATGGGCAGAAGACCTAAAAAGACATCTCTCCAAAGAAGATATACAGATTGCCAACAAACACATGAAAGAATGCTCAACATCATTAAACATTAGAGAAATGCAAATCAAAACTACAATGAGATATCATCTCACACCAGTCAGAATGGCCATCATCAAAAAATCTACAAACAATAAATGCTGGAGAGGGTGTGTAGAAAGGGAACCCTCTTGCACTGTTTGTGGGAACGTAAATTGATACAGCCACTATGGAGAACAGTATGGAGGTTCCTTAAAAAACTAAAAATAGAACTACCATATGACCCAGCAATCCCACTACTGGGCATATACCCTGAGAAAACCATAATTCAAAAAGAGTCTTGTACCAAAACGTTCATTACAGCTCTATTTACAATAGCCAGAAAATGAAAGCAACCTAAGTGTCCAACTACAGATGAATGGATAAAGAAGATGTAGCATATATATACAATGGAATATTACTCAGCCATAAAAAGAAACGAAATTGAGTTATTTGTAGTGAGGTGGATGGACCTAGAGTCTGTCATATGGAGTGAAGTAAGTCAGAAAGAGAAAGACAAATACCGTATGCTAACACATATATATGGAAGTTAAAAGGAAAAAATGGTCATGAAGAACCTAGGGGCAAGACGGGAATAAAGACACAGACCTACTAGAGAATGGACTTGAGGATATGGAGAGAGGGAAGGGTAAGCTGGGACAAAGTGAGAGAGTGGCATGGACATATATACACTACCAAACGTAAAATAGATAGCTAGTGGGAAGCAGCCGCATAGCAACAGGAGATCAGCTCGGTGCATTGTGACCACCTAGAGGGGTGGGATAGGGAGGGTGGGAGGGAGGGAGACACAAGACTGTAGAGATATGGGGACATATGTATATGTATAACTGATGCACTTTGTTATAAAGCAGAAACTAACACACCATTTTAAAGCAATTATACTCCAATAAAGATGGTTAAAAAAAAAAACAAGGATTAATAAAAACAAAAAAATAATAATAAAAGAATAAAAACCCTAGAGCCATCTTTGACTCCCATCTCTTGTACCTCATGTCCAAAATAATAAAACCCCTATAGGTTCTCTTTTTTTTAACCCACTGGAATAGATACAATTTTATTTTTTATTTATTTTTGTTGTTGTTGAAGTATAGTTGATTTATGACATTGTGTTAGTTTCAGGTGTACAGCAAAGTGATTCAGTTAACATATATATATATTGATACATCTATTCTGTTCCAGATTCTTTTCCCTTATAGGTTTTTACAAAATATTGAGTAGAGTTCCCTGTGCTATACAGTAGGTCCTTGTTGGTTATCTATTTTATACATAGTAGTGTGTGTGTGTGTTAATCCCAAACTCCTAATTTATCCCTCCCCCCCTTTCCCTTTAGTAACCATAAATTTGTTTTCTGTGTCTGTTCTGCATATAAATTCATTTGTATCATCTTTTATATTCTACTCATAAGCAATGTCACATGATATTTGTCTTTCTCTGTCTGACTTACTGTGCTTAGCATGATAATCTCTAGGTCCATCCATGTTGCTGCAAATGGCATTATTTCCTTTTCTAACACCATACACAAAAATAAACCCGAAGTCGATTAAAGACCTAAATGTAAGACCAGATACTATAAATCTCCCAGAGGGAAACATAGGCAGAACACCCTTTGACATGAACTGCACCAATATCCATTTTGCATCCGTCTCCTAGAGTAATGGAAATAAAAACAAAAACAGACAAATGGGACCCAGTTAAACTTAAAAGTTTTTGCACAGCAAAGGAAACCATAAACAAAACAAAAAGAAACCTACAGTATAGGGTTTTTTGGGGTTTTGGGGTTTTTTTTTTTTTTTTAGATGTTGGGGGTAGGAGTTTATTAATTTATTTATTTTGGCTGTGTTGGGTCTTCGTTTCTGTGCAAGGGCTTTCTCTAGTTGTGGCAAGCGGGGTCCACTCTTCATCGCGGTGCATGGGCCTCGCACTCTCGCGGCCTCTCTTGTTGCGGAGCACGGGCTCCAGACTCGCAGGCTCAGTAGTTGCGGCCCACGGGCCTAGTTGCTCCGCAGCATGTGGGATCCTCCCAGACCAGGGCTTGAACCCGTGTCCCCTGCATTAGCAGGCAGATTCTCAACCACTGCGCCACCAGGGAAGCCCCTACAGTATACGTTTTACCTTTAAAATATATCTAGAATCTGCTTTCTTACCAACTCATCGATCTGATCCAAACCACCACAATCTCTCTCCTGGCTACAGCAACACCTTCCTAGCAAACCTCCCTCTTTCTGCCCCTCTGACTGTTGAGTCTCCACAAGGCAGGGGGAGTGAATCCACTGAAACACAAGTCAGGTCCCACAGTCTCTGCTCAAAACCCTCCAGTGGCTCCAGTCTTTCGCCTCCACCATCCCCAAGGACTGTCCTGACTTCACCTGCCACCCCCCAGGCCACTCCCGAGGTCCCCGCCAGCCAACCTACCTGCTTGCTACTGCTGGCACTTAACCAGGACACCTCCACCTCAGAGCCTTTGGCCTTGCTGCTCCCTCTGCCTTTGCCTTTTCCCCAGAATTTCTGCATGGTCAACTCTGACTCCCACCTTAGGCCTCTGCTTAAATATCAGTGAAGCCTCCCCTGGCCCTGTAAAAATAGCACCCCTTTTCCAGCCTGCATTCTAGGCTGCCCTGCTTTATTTTTCCACCTAGCGTGTCACCACCTGATAAATGCCTGGCACTTAGTAGGTGCTCAATGAATGCTTCCTGAATAAATGAACACACACCCATGAATAAAGGAGTGAAAGAAATGAATAAAAATTAGTGATATTAATCCCTGGATGTTGAATAAAATCCCACAACCTTTGGTACAATCTGAATTTTTTTATCATAAGTATGGATTAATTGGACCATAAACGAAAGACATAAGGCACAACCACAGGAGCCTGAAATTTAACTGGATCCTACCCATGATGTGCCTAAAAAGTAAAACAAAAACAAGAAAGCACAAAGAAGTGTGTTGTCTTTTCCTGAAAGTGGTTGCTATGATCTTTTAAAAGGAAAATGTGAGCACAGAGGAAATAAATTTGCAGGCAAAATGTTATTATTCATTTAGAGATTGCCCGGAGACGTTCTCTGTTAAAAAGTTAGGCAAATGATGGCAGGTGCCACTTCTTTGAGCTAAAATGTTTTTGTGAAAGTGAGAGATCCTTCCCAGGTAGCAGTATCATAAATGTTCTCACAGGTCACAGAGGCCCATCCTGCCCACAGGTTAGTTGTAGCTTTGCCGGAACGGGCAGGCTTTGATGTGATGCAGGAACGGCAAACAACAGACCTCCCGTGCTCCTCGCCTGCCAGATGAAAACATGGTAACAGAAAAGAGACCGGGTGCTTTTGCCTTTTATCCTTGAACAAACACAGACATAAAGCAGCTGTGACTTCGCTAAGCGCAAGCTGGTCCAGCAGAGGCGCGGTTTTGATTGCACTTCTAATGATGACACGTAGTGATGCTCCCATTCTGTGTGACTGAATCCAGGCAAAGGACAGCAGCAACCCTCTGAGCCACAGACATAAAAGTTTATTTGAGGCATAAATTCTGGATGCTCTAACAATACGGTAAGTGGTACAGGATTATTTTTCAATAGTCCAAACGGCAACGTTGAACTATCAGCTCGTTAGAACGACTGCTACCGAGAAAGCTGACTCACACTGTTTGCAGCGCCCTTGAACTCCTTCCCATAGCCACCGCCTCACGAAAGGAGAAGAAATGCCTTAACAAAATCCTCACTTAGAGAAGTCTATAGGGGAATCACAATTTCACCACACAAAAATTAAGAAACGTTTGGTTTAAAAGAGAGAGAGAGAAATGTGCTTGTCATAATGTTATTTTGTGTAACACAATTCTCAAAAAGTGGCTCTACCTAATGTATACAAAGAGAATTACACCAGAGTGGTTATTCATAACTCAAATTTTAGTCCTTACTGACAACAGAGGCTGGCATAGCAGATGTTCAATAAGTACCAATTTAACTGAAATTTAATTCTAAAACATAAACTTCATTCTTCCAAGAAGCTATCCTGACTATAGCAACTCATAAGAAATCCCCTTCTCAGATCCCTCCAATACTTACTATCCAACGGTGATTATAAACGGCTTTGTTGTTCTTTATTTTATACAAAGAGGCTTATCTCCCCCAACTGACCTCCCAACTCCCTCAAATTCAGAGACTGAGCATTAAATTTCTTTTGAATAACCCAACAGCACCTATCCAGGGGGACACAGAGTGGAATTAAATATAAAACATCTCATCCCATTTATCCCAAGGGAGCACAAACAGCTCGAAATGTAACATTCCTGCAAACCACACAACATGCACACACACACACACACACACACACACACACACACACACGTTCTTGCATGGCTTTTCATGAGCTGCTTCTTTGAAGACCCAGTAAAATCTGCATGCAAATGGAGGCCACCTAGAGAATGAGCCCATTCTATTTCGCCCCATGTCCCACATTTACTGAGCTAGAGAAGACAGGGCTAGTGTTCTCTGTGGTGTGCAGGAAGCACTGGATGTGAGTTTGAATAGGAAATGAGCAGAAACAACCTGACAATTTGCCACTCTAAACCGTGAACACTTCTTTCCTCAGCTACTGCTCGGTCCTACTTGGTGTGGCCTGACTCCTGGGACATCAGGTCTGATGACTCACGTCTTTTTCAAAGGAGTCTATGGGAGATTTCATCCAGAGGCTCACATCACCCCTGGTTTGCTGAGAGCATCACTAATTTAATCTGGCAACACTGTTTTCTTTATTAGTGAAGTACATGTGGGCCACTTACGACTAATTTATACTCACCAATAAGATCCGCATAAAGAAAAGTAGAGGATTATCAAAGTAATTCAGTCAAAGTGGGCATTTCAAAACAGTGCACTGTTGTGTATACACGTCTTTTCCTCCAAAGATTTCAAGTGTTCTCTTATCATTTGTGTGTGTGTGTGTGTGTGTGTAAGAGTGTTATTTTGTTTAGTTGCTTAATTAACTTGAGCCTAATTCTCTTAACTAGCTATGTAAGAATGACTGTAAAAGTGAGACAAACGTGCTTCCAGACTCCCTTTCAAATTCACAAAAATCCTTTTTCTTCCTAATATCCAAATAAATCAAAAGTGAGCAATTGCCCAGGTCAGCGTAAAGCTGTCTGAAGAGGTAACCAATCTTCCAAAGTTTCTCTACACTGGTTAAGGACTACTCAGTCCAGTTTCAAAGGCCATATTCTTTTATCTGGACTTTGAGTTAGTACCTAAATAGGAACATGTTTAAAATTTCAAAGAAAAATTATTCAAGAAATCTGCCTTTATTTATTTATTTTGTTCTCAATTCTACAGTTTACTCAGCTCCCAGCTCAGAGCTCTGAAAATACCCATCGTCACTTGAAATCACTCTCCTCACTTAATTGGTAGCATTGTTACCCTTGCAATTCTTGGCTCCTTATTGATGCCATTATCCATTTTTGAGAGTAGTTATCATCAACCAGGTGTGTATAACAAGGAATCATATAAAACTACCACTTCGGTAGATTTAAAAACTCAAATATTGGTAATTTCATACAGTGCAAACATAATGTATGATTAAAAACATCTTCAGGGCTTCCCTGGTGGCGCAGTGGTTGAGAGTCCGCCTGCCGATGCAGAGGACGCGGGTCCGTGTCCCGGTCCGGGAAGATCCCGCGTGCCGCGGAGCGGCTGGGCCCGTGAGCCATGGCCGCTGAGCCTGCGCGTCCGGAGCCTGTGCTCCGCAACGGTAGAGGCCACAACAGTGAAAGGCCCACGTACGGCAAAAAAAAAAAAAAAAATCTTCCACTCCTCTCGTCTTAATATTACACATTCAAATATAAATTTTTGTCTAATCGAATTCCATACGGTTTTCCTGATATGTCTCTTGTTCTATTTTTACAGCTACCATTCTCTATTTGCACAACTTCGCCAAAGCTCACAGCTCGTCACCTCTCAGCAAGACAACTGTAACTATGTCGTTGCTTGAGTCTCCATCACGAATATCTTCCCTTCCAATCCAGTCTCGAGACCATTAGGTCAATTTCTTCCAACACTGCTTTTTTTTTTTTTTTTTTTTTTTTTTTTTTTTTTGGT